>NC_051284.1:6125000-6420000 GCF_015220745.1 Sebastes umbrosus
TTTCTGCAAGCATGATAAGAGGCGGGCTGCACGGTGGTTCAGTAGTTAGCACTTTCACCTCACAGAAAAGAGGTTCAAACACCGGCTTGGGGCCCTTCTGTGTGGAGTTTGCATGTTCTCCCTGTGTCAGGGTGGGTTTTCTTCGGGTTATCCAGTTTCCTCCCACAGTCCAAAGACATGCAGGTTAGATTAATTGTTGACTCTAAATTGCCTGTAGGTGTGAATGTGAGCGTGAATGGTTGTCTGTCTCTATGTGTCAGTGATGTGTGATAGTCTGGCGACCTTCGCCCAATGTCAGCTGAGATCAGCTCCAGCCCTTCCCCCGCGACCCTGAGTAGGATAAGCAGTTACAGATAATGGATGGATGGATGGATGATAAGAGGCTGATATGAAATATACTTTTGAAACTTCTGTGGGGTCAGAAACTTTGACATTCAACTTATCCCGTGGTTTGAAGAAACGTCCAATGCCAAAAATTGTTTTTCTGATGACTGGGTTTATACAATAGTTCATAGATTACGTTCTATTCTAACAAATTTTAACTCTTAGAATCTGCAAATATGTTTAATACATTTCTAATATCTTGCTAATACATTTCTCTTGTGTTGTTCTATAGACTATAGTGTAAAAAATAGGCTACATCAATATATTCCAAGGGAAATACATGAGGGGTCCTCGGTATATTCTCTATCTTGTAAGGCGTCCTTGGTTAATAAAATATTGAGAACCTCTGATATAGAACTATGGCCATCTGACTGTTTCACCTCTTCATATCTTCGCACTCATTTGAACTGTAAAATTGATGTTTGGTGGGCAATACAAGCTACTCCTTATCTCCCATTTATTTCACTAATTGCGAGTGTAGGGGAATTCAACATTAAATATTTATGAGTCACATATTTTTTATATTAATTCATTTACAATGTGAGCAGATTGCCTCATTATTTAAATGTACAATTACTTAATTTTTTCAGTGACATCAATTTATTCTTAATAAGAGTGCTACATTCAGAAATACTGTGTTTGTGAATCAGGTTTATGAATCCGCCTCTTACGTCTCGGTGTCAAATTAAATCCACAATCTGTGACGCGAGTACTTCATGCTTCCTCACACCCCTGTGAGACAGTGATTCAAGGCAACCTGACCCTGAGACGACCTTGTTCCGAATGTTTCCATGTGATTAGTCCCCTATAGACCTTATAAAACACAATAAGAGCCTGTGAGAAAGACTGCTAGCAGGATGAAGCTTGTTATTTTCCACTCACACAGAGAACCAGAAGAGCTAATCGACCTCAGGAGCGACCTGAGCTTTTAAAAATTTGAGAGACCCTTGTCGAGCGTATTGAACTTTTCCTCTGCCTAGAATGCTTTCAGTTTGCCCCTTTACAGGAGCAGCAGTGAAATGTAAATGGTCTAAAGATGTCTTGTTCTTTTTGCTATGTGGGTTTTTGTCATAGCCCAGACTATGACAAATGGTCACCAACTGCTGCTGCTGATTATCCTCAAGCGGGAATTTGTTCAGAATGATCGTAAAAGCTGGAAGTCTGAGCGGGAATGTAGATATCTACTTTACCTCAATCAATGATTATGTTGTTTTTAAACTGAAGCACATTAGCATTCCGGAGTGCACATTACCTGAAGGAAAAACACACAGCCATGAAACAGATTTCAGTCTTTAAAAATGATGCCGCTCAAGCATGTAAAAACATGGGTGTGACTGAAATAATGAGCATGCAGTTTGGGTGAGACTCCATGGGACTCGTAGCTGCAGATGCAGACACACAGAGAATTACTTTACATAAATTCTCTGCAAAGTTTCTCACCTTGTTGTGACTGTGCTTAAAAAAATGCAAACACTACACCGGATGGATGCATGAATGTTGGTTATTTAGGACAGTGTCTTGGTAATCAATATTTCTTATTTCAAGGATAAATGGACTCAAGTGGCACAAAAGTATATTTATATTGATTTTTTTTTGTCTGAGCTCAGAAGAAGGTAATACAATATATGGAGCCCCCAAACTGACAAAAAGCAGTAAAACGTTATTAAACAGGTCAAAAATAAACCTGAATATTGGTCCATGTTCACATGGAGTGTAACAGTAGCTAGTTAAAGCTGGAGTAGGTAGATTGGAGCAAATATGATTAAAAGTTATTTTTATAAAACGGTCACTATATCCTGATAGTAGTGCATGAGACTGGTAATATCAAAGAAATCATGTGTCTCAGTGTCCTCCTGTGTCCTCCGGTGCTCCCAATGGCATCTGCAAGATTTCACAGACCGAAGGAAAACAACCAATCAGACTGCAGCCTTGCTGTCTCTGAGCAGCTGTCAATCACTCGCAAACTCCGATCAAACGATGAAACTAGGCAGCACTGATCAAATATGAATCAATATTCCGTTACGTTAATGCCTATTTCTCGCCTCAAATGTTTTCAGAAACATCTTGTAGTGTACTGTTTAGCTGTAAAATGAAAACGTTTTTGACCCGGCAGCCATGTTGAGATCATTTGAGGAAATACTAAGCACCGTACTCATGTACTAAAGCCTGTGGTGTTAATGCACAGGCTCACCGGAGTTATAAAAAAAAAATTCCCGAAGACGGATCATGATCTGGATCGCCACCAAAATCTAATGGATTGTTCATTGTGCCACACCCCTCCGGACTTTTGGAGTAATCCTCCAAACCAACGCCGGTGAAAACATAACCTCCTTGCTAGGCCTTTGACCTTGGCAGAGGTAACTAAGGAAATATAAAATTATCTAGGGAAAGATAAACAGAAGAGCAAAATAAAAAATATATTTTCTTTTTATCAACTTCTTGGAGCTAAATAAACTTTTCTACATTTTAAGCACTCTCTTTTTCATCAACTGGTTGGACGTTAAAGGGAAAGTATAAAGCTTTATATTTCTTTTTACAACTCTAGTGGACCTATTTAACAGTAGCCTATACATAATGCAGTCATATTTATGACCTGTCCAATAACCTTTCACTGCCAGTAGAAATAGAACCATTTAGAAATTAGGAAGCATTGTCAAATGAGCCCCTATTCAAATTATACACATGTGTCGTAGCTTAGTGGCCACATGCAAGTCATTTTTCACTTTCTGAAATTTTAAGCTATAGCGTATAGACTTTCTCCATATTGTCTATGATTGAACAGCTGTCAGGGAGCTGATGCAAGCTTAGTCTACTGCCTTGTACACACACACTTGTCAGGAAAGATGTTTATATAATGACGCTTCACACACTGTGGCTGCTGGAATTTCTGAGTTACTTTATTTCAGCCTGCGATCCTTCCAGTCAGTTCCTGTGTGCAGTGTTACCATCCTGCAGCATTAGGTTACATGGGTTTGTTTTTCCTGCAAATAGTTGCCCTTTGGGATTATAATAAAGACAGCATTAAACTGAACAAGTCGGCGGTATAAAGAAAATATGGCATTACCTCATATTACCCAACTGTCTGTTATTTCCTGCTGATGATGAAGGGCGTTAATTAACAAGGAGCCCTTTAGTGACTTGACAATGCAACAAAAAAAAAAGGACAGAACCATTTTACTCGATCAAAGGCTGCATCCACAGCTTCCCCCTCGGAAATCTCTGAAGCTGTTTTAACAAACTTCTTAGGTTAGACTGACATTTTTTTCTCAGCGTAGAATACATTTTAAATGACAACTCAGAAGTCACATTTCTGAAATTCAAATGAAGAGCATTTGGCTCAGAGCATGGCTGTAATTTAACAGACCAAGTTGGCAAAATGCTGTATTTTTGATATTGTCAACTGTAATCCCATGAAAAGACAGAAACCTACAACGAACTGATCCTTCTGACAACTATTTTCTGTGTATTGTAATGGAAAATTACTATGTATGTAGCGATGTCTCTTTGTGCATCAGTGGAAAGTTACTGTCTGCTCTGTCTGCATGTCTCATGTAGTGGGAAAGTACTGTTGAGTGTTGACTTTCTACTGGGACACTGTGTGAAACAACTCCTTGTCTGTGTAAAACAACTCCTTTTCCCACACTCCCCATTGTAGATTTCTATATAATCACATTGTAATGTTCTCCTGCAGTTCACTCTTCTGCAGACTCTGTGTGACTCTGTATAACCAGTGCCTCTTCTTGCAAGAATAAAATACGACAAAGACATTTCATCTGTTTGAGATCTTTATTTCAACGTTCATTAGGACTCATCTCGGGGAAATTGACAGAATTTCCATTACAGTATCCAAAGCCTGATATGTCTTGATATTCATCTGTGCCATAGAGCTTGTTGACCAAAAACTATTAATGTTGTACTGGGTGACATGTTCCTTCATCACCATGAACACACACACACACACACACACACACACACACTATGGTTGATTTTGATTCAATACTTGCTGTAAATAATAACTAGCGTAACACATGTATTAATCTTAAACTTTTAAAAAATGGTCCCCAACTCGAGTAAAAGTTGACAATTACTGCCAAATTACCCCAATATTTACCTCAAAATTGATAAAAAAAATCTCTCCACCTAGTCCTGGGTCTTCCCCGTGATCTCCTCCCAGCTGGTCGTGCCTGGAACACCTCCCAAGGGAGGCGCCCAGGAGGCATCCGTGCTAGATGCCCGAACCACCTCAACTGGCTCCTTTCGACGCAAAGGAGCAAGGACTCTACTCCGAGTCCCTCACGGATGACTGAGCTTCTTACCCTATCTCTAAGGGAGACGCCAGCCACCCTCCTGAGGAAACCCATTTCGGCCGCTTGCACCCGCGACCTCGTTCTTTCGGTCATGACCCAACCCTCATGACCATAGGTGAGAGTAGGAACGAAGATTGAACGGTAGATCGAGAGCTTTGCCTTCCGGCTCAGCTCTCTTTTCGTCACAACGGTGGGGTAAAGCGAATGCAATACCGCCCCTGCTGCTCCGATTCTCCGACCAATCTCACGTTCCATCGTCCCCTCACTCGCGAACAAGACCCCGAGATACTTAAACTCCTTCACTTGGGGTAAGGACTCATTCCCTACCCGGAGTAGGCAATCCACCGGTTTCCTGCTGAGAACCATGGCCTCAGATTTAGAGGTGCTGACTCTCATCCCGACTGCGTCACACTCGGCTGCGAACCGATCCAGTGAGTGCTGGAGGTCGCAGACCGATGATGCCAACAGGACCACATCATCTGCAAAAAGCAGCGATGTGATCCTCAGCACACCGATCTGCAAACCCTCCTCCACCCGACTACGCCTCGATATCCTGTCCATGAATATCACGAACAGGATTGGTGACAAAGCGCAGCCCTGGCGGAGGCCAACCCCCACCGGAAACGAGTCCGACTTATTGCCGAGGATCCGAACACAGCTCTCGCTTTGGGCGTACAGGGATTGGATGGCCCTGAGAAGTGCCCCCCTCACCCCATACTCCCGCAGCACCCCCCACAGTATCTCCCGGGGGACCCGGTCATATGCCTTCTCCAAGTCCACAAAACACATGTAGACTGGATGGGCATACTCCCAGGCCCCCTCCAGGATCCTTGCGAGAGTGAAGAGCTGGTCCGTTGTTCCACGGCCAGGACGGAATCCGCATTGTTCCTCTTCGATCTGAGGTTCGACTATCGGCCGAACCCTCCTTTCCAGCACCTTGGAGTAGACTTTACCAGGGAGGCTGAGCAGTGTGATACCCCTGTAATTGGCACACACTCTCTGGTCCCCCTTTTTGAAAAGGGGAACCACCACCCCGGTCTGCCACTCCTTAGGCACTGTCACCGACTTCCACGCGGTGTTGAAGAGACGTGTCATCCAAGACAGCCCCTCCCCACCCAGAGCCTTCAGCATTTCTGGGCGGATCTCATCAATCCCCGGGGCTTTGCCACTGTGGAGTTGTTTGACTACCTCAGTGACTTCCACCAGGGTAATTGATGATGGTCCCCCATCAGCTTCCAGCTCTGCCTCTACCATAGAGGGCGTATTGGTCGGATTCAGAAGTTCCTCAAAGTGCTCCTTCCACCGCCCGATTACCTCCTCAGTTGAGGTCAACAGTGTCCCATCCTTACTGTACACAGCTTGGATGGTTCCCCGTTTCCCCCTCCTAAGGTGCCGGATGGTTTTCCAGAAGCACTTTGGTGCCGACCGAAAGTCCTTCTCCATGGCTGTTCCGAACTCCTCCCACACCCGCTGCTTTGCCTCCGTCACGGCAGTGGCTGCTGCTCTTCGGGCCCGTCGGTACCCTGCAACTGCCTCCGGAGACCTCCGAGATAACATATCCCGGAAGGCCTCCTTCTTCAGTCAGACGGCTTCCCTGACCACCGGTGTCCACCACGGTGTTCGAGGGTTGCCGCCACTTGAGGTGGGCCATGTTGGTTTTTGAAAAAGCTGACGGATCACTTTTCAGGTGGAGAGATTATATCTCTACTCTGGCCTGGGAACGCCTCGGGATCCCCCAGTCAGAGCTGGTTAATGTGGCCCGGGAAAGGGAAGTTTGGGGTCCCCTGCTGGAGCTGTTGCCCCCGCGACCCGATCCCGGATAAGCGGTTGAAGATGGATGGATGGATGATAAAAAAAATACTTTATTATAAACATTATTTAATAATAATGTAGATAAGATAATAAAATAGAATAATGACAGACTTATCCTTTAGATGTCAAATGTGTGATATCAATTAAATACAGATAATTCTGCTCAGAGCATTACTGCATTTTAATTGATTGACATTCTTGATAATTTAAAATTGAAGTATATTCCCATACAGTAAAGGTAACCAGCCATACAGACTACACAAAGCTGTAGCAGATCCATAGGCATTCTTTGCACGGATTATGGAAATGTTCGACAGACCACAGCACCCATCTGTCTCCCGTCAGGGATCACCTTTTAGCTCAAGTGTCATCTGCAGTTTGCCATCACAGTGCAGGTACTTCCCACACACCTTTGAATGGCACCTGCTAACAGATCCCGCTGTTATCTGCACCGAGATAACACCGAGAGAGGAGTGACAATACCCTGGGACTCGCCTGTCAACTCCAGAAACATCAAAGGTCCTGACACCCGTCTGTGGCTCCCCTCGCCGTGACTATCCTGCGGGGAAGGAGGAGGAGGCTGAGATTCATTAAGGAGCACTTTGATTTACATATTAAAAAGGCAGATGAAAAACAATTATCACCTTTTATTCTTGACTGGATGTCACCTCTAAATTACTTTCTACGCCATCCCGTTTAAGAAGTTAAATGTTTTGAACTCTTACAGTTGAGGATTTGTCATGTTTTGATGGGTATCTGATGTGATGTTTGGTGATGAGAGCGAGTGGGTTTGTCTGCGCCAGCTCTTTAAAGGACGCTCGCTGTGTCGTTTTTCTTATTTTGGTGGACAAAAAAGGAGCCGAGGAACAAAAGTACTTCAGCAGCTTGTCAGGTTCACCTGTGTTGCACAAACCGCTCCTGCTGTGACAGACTGAAAGCTGTAAATTGGGAGTGCTTTGCTTTGCTTTGCACAGCCCCGGGAAGCAGGAACGGCAACTTGTATCGTGGCCTGCAACGTGTGTGACGGCTGTGTTAGATGCTGGTAAGCACAAAGACGCAGTATACACAAGGGGGAATGTGCTCGAATTAGTCCATACTGCATGTTTATGTTTATGTATTTTAATGTGAGACACAGAGAGAGATAATAATAGAGGCAGTATCACAGCAATTAGCAGCCTTTTAGAAACACAGGCTGATCCTACTCTATTAAAGCAATCAACGCTGCAGTAAATATAATGAATGTATTTAAAATATGTGGATGGCATATTCTGCAGTTATATTAACTAAATGGTAAACATGTTTTTTAAAGATAATTTAACCCTCTGAGACCAACAATAGACACATTGGGGGCCAGGGGTTCTTTAGGGGGGATAGCAGGTCAATAGTAGATGTCACATAGAAGTGGTGAACATCACCTAAAAGCTGGAAACCTGAAGATTAATTTGAGATGCAGCTCACTGTCAGATTTAGTGATAAATCTAAAATAAACATCAACTAATTAGTTATTAATTAATTAAAAATACATGGTGAAAGTGTATAAGGGCTTAGAACATTATGATCGAAGTATATGATGGTCATCCCCATGCTCTGTTATGCATCATATGTTGTTGCAGCAATTTTTGGGTTGATACCATTTGTTACACAGATTTGATGCTAATTTTAATCATTTTTTTCCACTCAAGAATTAATAAAAATGATCAATAATCCCTCCAAAATACCACATTAAGACACCAAGACCTTGAGGAACACCATAGAAAAAGTCATGCTGTTATTTGGGATCAAAACAATTTGACATTTTGAGATTTCTGCAAGAATTGCATTTTTAAAGATAGCATGACACGATTGTTACAAATGGATTCCTTTGGTTTAAGTTTAGTTTCATATGTTATGTAGACCCTCACTCTAGCTCTAAAACTGAACCTGTTACAGCCTCTGATAGACAGTAAAGTCAGGTCTCAATTCTCAGGGGGTTAATAATCGGGCCTGTATGATAAGATGAGCTTCAAAGCTTAAAGCTGCACTAATCAATATTTTTATATTAATGATAGGTATTGTGACATAGAATTCTCCCCAGACTCTGCAGTTCCCCTCAGCTCTATTGAGCATTTTAGCTGTTTTAAGCTCATTGTTTTGGTTTTATGTGCCTCCCACCGCACTCATTATCCACATTTTAAGCTGCAATCTGATAAACCCCTTATATGCAATCTGCCCAGGCGGTTCTTATACGCCGCTCGCAGCTATACTTACAGAAAATAATACACTGTAATTTGTATATATCCCACAAAAACAATGCATATTTAATCCACGTAATTGTGAATAAAGAGCGACAAACGCCATGTAGGGAAGAGGATGGGGTGCTAACCTAATCACAAGTTGATATCAGTCAATTAATTCCTTACAACAAAGTAACATTTTCTATGCAGCATATTGGGGTGTCCAGGGATGAAATTCTTATGTTGATATTAGGGCTGACAATTGATTAAAATGCGCCATTAATTGCATGATTGTCCATAGTTAATCACGATTAAGCGCAAATTAATCACACATTCTTTTATCTGTTCAAAATTAAAATGTACCTTAAAGGGAGATTTGTCAAGTACATTATTTAATACTCTTATCAACATTGGAGAGGACAAATATGCTGCTTTATGCAAATGTATGTATATATTTAATATTGGAAATCAATTAACAACACAAAACAACAACAATTATTGTCCAGAAACCCTCACAGGTACTGCATTTAGCATAAAATAATAAGCTCATATCATAACATGGCAATCTGCAGCCCAACAGGCAACAACAGCTGTCAGGGTGTCAGTGTGCTGACTTAACTATGACTTGCCCCAAACTGCATGTGATTATCATAAAGTGGGCATGTCTGTAAAGGGGAGACTCGTGGGTACCCATAGAACCCATTTACATTCACATATCTTGAGGTCAGAGGTCAAGGGACCCCTTTGAAAATGGCCAGTTTTTCCTCGCCAAAATTTAGCGTGAGTTTGGAGCGTTATTTAACCTCCTTCGCGACTGACTCGTACGACATGGTACAAATCTTATCTACAAGTTAAAAATAGCAACTTGCTTTAATGCGTGAAAGAAATTAGCGGCGTTAAAACAAACCTGTGTTATCGCGTTATTATCGCGTTAACTTTGACTGCCCTAGTTGATATTGAATCTGTTTTGAGGAGTGGGACAATTTTGAATAGTAGTAAATGACCATTAGTTGGTGACAGTGTCTCACCGAGAATAGCAAGATAAGTCTTTTCCGTCAAGAATATTCTTTCATATGTGGCAGATGCATTTATTTATAAACCAGTGACTACAGTTTTAAGAGTGCAATGCCCATCATAATAAGCAGCGGCTGTCATTATAACTGTCTTTGGCTTTTACAGCACCTGTCTTCAACAGCTCCTGCTGAAATTAAGGGGAATTAATATTGCAGTGGAAGTGATTACTCATGCACACCCACATACAGTCTTTAATTACTCCATGGGGTGCAAATGAGTGTTATTTAAGCTTCCTGAATGCACCAGAAACAGTAGTATATACTGTACAGGGGTTGTTTGTGGATGAAATGCTTAAACTAATTTGTTTTTCCTTGTATTTATTTCCACAGATAATTAGGCTTTGAAATACCCCAGTGTGTGATGGTAGAGTAGTTATACTGCTATGGGTTCTGGATAGATTTCAATATTTGCCTTTGAGATATAATTAATTCAATGACACTGGACACCTGTGTTGAAATGTAATGTCCATTTTGTACTTGGCTCCCACACAAAACATTTTAACAAGCTTTTTGGGAAAGAAGTACAATCAATCAGTTGATCATTTGCTAATGAGTCTCAATGTGGCAGAAAGAAGAACTCTATGTGGACTCGCTTGGTTTGACCTTTCTAATATAAATGAGCTCCATTTCGCTGACGTGCAGTTCTACATCTAAAAGTGAACTCATACCCCCAAATGATCGCCCCAGAGACACATGACCACAGGGTTCCTTGTTATCAGACTCCCTGTTATGGGTTCAGTACACAGCTAGTTTAGGATTTGTGTCTTGGTGGTAAGCTGATGGCTGCCACTGTGTCCCCCTACTGACTCTGGCCTACACATAATATAATTTCTATTATTGCAATCCTTCATAACATCCTTGCCAGTTTGTCAGTTCTGCATTGTCCTGTTTAATGTCATCAGCATGGTGAGTAAATTACTTGTATTTATTTGACGATAAGGTAAATAGAAATTGCAATATATAGGGTGGCGTCAGGTAAAATGGGCCAAAATGGGCTAAACATTGTACTGCCAATCACAATAACTGATCTTGTATTGTTGCTACAACACTATTTGACATACAACAAAAGTCTTGATTGGGCTGAGGTTGCAAATATAGGGAGGGCATAGCAGCAGCGTAACATTTATTGTGATTGGCCCCTGTGCAATTTTTTTTCGTGGGCCCTCGCCCCAATCACAAGGGCATGCTTGTGCGCACACACGCACGTACACGCACAATCACTCCAGACAATTGCTATGTCACCATGAAGAGGCTCACCATACAACTCCCATCCTGCAAACCAGCCTTAGATCAGCACCACGGACAGCAGCCAGAGGTAACGTTAATTTAACAGCCTGCCCTGGACTCAGCAGCCAAATGTTATCACAGACACAGATTTCAGTAGGTGCACATTTTCCAACATGTGTGATGTACCAATTACAGTGCTATAGATTTAAATCCCTGATCCCACTCCATAATAGCAAAAAAATAACCAGTGCTCGCCCATTACATGTTTATCCTACAGGTCTTGTGCTCTGCAAAGTCATTAAGAAGCATGTCCTTTTTTAATGGATTGTCCTGGTCGTGAGTGACATTTTGGGATGAGCTTTTGTCAGACGCCCAGCTGTTTCTATTTATTCCTGTTGCTCGCATTGAAATTGGCTCAATGGACCAGGAGCGGCTGATTGGTGAAGTTGAAATGAGAAGTAATCAAAACAATACCTCCTCATTTCACAACAAAAACCTAAATAAGGTGGCAGCTGGAGATTGCCCAAGGGTTTCCTACTGCTGTTGCTATATTGTATTATATTATATATATATATATATATATATTCTAATTTCCAGTAAATATCATGATATCAAATATGGGTTTTCTGTTTAAAAAGAACAAATGTAGGAAGATAAGTGGTTACCTCTCCAGTCTGATCTCGAGTGCATAGCTGATACATAGCCTACGCTTTTGACGTAACAGAAGTGCATATAACGGATTCAGTGTGGACACGGTTTAGGAAGGTGATTTTGTTGGGCCCCTGACAGCTTCTGGGCCCCGGTGCACCGCACCGGTTGCACGGTCGATATTTACTGACAATTCTAGCTTAAGCAAGTCAGCTAAATTGGGCAGCATACATACACACTTTTACACAGAAGTTACATAGAAATTGAGGGTGCAAACCAGGTTCATAGGTCTAGATATGTATCTATGCAAAATCTTTATATTTTTTTTATTATGCATTGCAGATAGTGTTTGAAGGGAACACAGGACAAGACCTAACAAGACCTGACTAGATGAGATGTTAAGACCTTGCTACAGTAAATGTTAATGCTTTTTGGTATTTTGTTGTTGTTGTTGTTTTTTGTGTTGAATATGTTCTAATTTTAGATCCTCATTTACCCTATGAAGAATGAACAGAAACAGACCAGAAACAAAGAACACATGTTGCAACGGGGGTAAACTATAACTACCGCTCACACGGATTCATCACAACCTTGTGACACACAAATTGGAGGACAAATGGTTCGGTGTGAACACCTGCTGTATTAGTCTGCCACTGTGGCAAATGGCTCACAGCCCACTGGCTTTCTCTCTTCTTACAAACTGCATTTTCCTTTTTGTTTTGGCTCTTGAAATGTCACGAACAGCAGCAATGCTGGTTTGTGTTGATGCTCCCTAAAATAGAACAGGCACAGTAAAGCAGTTTGAAGCTCGAAGGGTACCTTAAAAAAGAACATTACAAAAAGAACTCGAGCTTCTGAAAACAGATGAATGATACATGAAGTAAGTTCCTGGCTTGAGTGTCTGTCAGTTGTTTCCTTTGTTGCTTAAGCAGGCTATGCTATTATATGCTATTTAGGTAATTAGCCTACCTGACCCTTCCAATTATTTACATGTTTTGCTCAAAGATATTAAAGGAATAGATTGACATTTTAGAAATAAACATATTTCCATTCTTGCCTAGAGTCTTGCCTATATTTTTTGTCTAATCCGTACAAAAAAAACAAATATATAAATAAAGTTTTTACACTTGCACACATTTTCCGTGCACTACACAAACTAGATATATCATGCCAGTGGCAGTAGAGGTGCTGCTATACCAATTTTGTGTCCAACAGAGCCAGGCTATCTGCGTCCCTCTGTTTTCAGTATTCGCACAGTTGCCAACCCTCTAGATTTTCCCGGGAGACTCATGTTATTCATTGCCCTCTCCCGGTTTCTCCCCGGGGTCACATTTCTCGCGTATTTATGACAAATTTTCACACCGTTTCCCCACTTTAGTTTATCTACCTATTTCTGGCAATGTGCACGTATAGCCCTACTTCTTCCACCCGTACAACAACACAGCTACACCAAATGTTGTTTCCTGGTGGAAGAGAGCTGCTCGCGACCAATGTCTGGAACTCAGCAAATATTTCCTAAAAAGCCCACCGTCTCTCTGCATCTGAATGACTTGAAACTGTTTGAAACTGACAGCTATCAATAATCTGTGGTGATGAAGATGTGCCGGGTGAGGTGACTGGAGAAGGCAGAGGGTGTGTGGCAGACTGTCACCGTGGTGTCTTCATTGGACCTGACAGCACAGTCGTGTTCACTGCAGCGATTTTATACACAAAAAACACATGAAAACTACAATTGTACTTGGTGATATTCACAGTATCAGAAGATATTATATTATCTTTGATTTCTACATTTCTACAAACGATGATGATAACTTCATCAGCGGTGGTGTGCTCCGAGCAGCGTACAGCTGCTTCCCTAAACTAGACTATAGGGCAGATAAATCTTTTTCTTGAAATATTATGACTTTATTGTCATTAAATTGCTACTTTACTCTTGTAATATCAATTCTTAAAATATCACATCTCAATTCTCAAATTCTCAGAGAACACAGTGTGACATGTTTTGAATGTGCAGAAAGTTTTGAACATGAGCAGAAATCTCGCTGAAACACATATGAGCTATTAAAGTCCTGGGGTTTATAAAATTAATTAAAATTAATATATAGGCTATTATTTACATGAAGAGTAGGTGCCACATGCACATTTAAAGAAGTTACTTCCCCAGAGAAGAGACACAAAAGAGGAGAGAAGAGTAAATCATGCCTACATGTGTGTTGACTCGGCAGAGATAACATTACATGAGAGAAGTTGATCTAAAAGCGGAATAAGTATTTGAAAGTGATAAAGAATGCCAGAGAGACTTACTGCATTATATTTAGTTAGGATATATTTTAATATTTTAATTGTCACCTACCGCCTGAATTATGTGTTTTCCTGTACATAAATAAAGACATTTACACCATAAATTGGCGCATGCTATTGGAAGTAATGGGTTTCAGAGTGCAGTGGGGCTGTTGTCGTGTTTTGTCTGAAAGGACCTTCAGTGAGTGAGAGACAGAGAAGAAATGGGGAGTACTAAGAGAAAGAAATACTCAAGCAGGGGCACAAAAACAAATCAGTGAATGAAAACTAATGAATATTACTTTATGCCACAAGTTCACGCCAGAGGGCCAAATTATTCTGTATTCTTTCCGGAAAATTAAAAGCAACACTTCCAGTGTACTTATCGTTTTGCTTTTTTTCATGTTTAAAAGTCAACAGGATGTACCAAGTATGAGTATTTGTGCTAAGCTAAGCTAGCTTGGCTGCTGATTGTATATTCATATTTACTGTACAGAGAAAAAAAAAAAGCTCAATATTGGAATGGGACCTCTGCATTAGCTCAGTTAGTGTGGCCATGCTGTGCAGGTATTAACACTTTTGCATATCGATGTGTTCAATGACACATTTCGTACGAACTTCATCATTTGAAGCATACTGATACCCAAGTGTCATCGTTATGGATTTTCAATTAAATATACCTGGAAAGTTGCTATGTTTCCTGCTGCAAAAAAAGCTGATCATTGTAATTTACAGTGGATGATAGGAGTGTAAATATTGATTCAATGATCAATGATCCAATATATCGCTGCAAAGTGAAAATATTAATACATATCAAAATGCGCCTTTATTTTGAAATTCCCGCCTTATATTTATTCTTTTTATTAAAAAGAATAGGTTGTTTTTCATTTAAATGTCTGGTAGAGCTCAGAAATACAATTGTAAAATCATAAAAAATTAAAATAAATATGTACTGTACAGACAGGATAATATATCAATGTTGTCATCTAACCTTCGTCACAAAAGTAAATAAGTATATATACCAAAGTCTCGACCTATTTCTTGAAGCTGTGCTCAATATTTAATAATGATCCAATCCTCACTTTGGATTGGGATGAATTTAAAAAAAATAATGCAACATTTGGGCCACCAGCTTGTTTAATTGTTTAATTCATTAATCCTGACACATTGCCTTCCTCCTGAACTCTGAACATTCTCTAGATACTTGAGCATATCAATGACACCTGGGACACGAAATGTTCCCAGCACTCCAACTGAAGCAGTTTTCTTGGAAACGTGTTCAGAATGTCTTCATATTCCTTCAAATCAACATGGTCCCCGCCTGTCTAACACCTCCATGCATTCCCAAAGGGCATTTTGGGGGTTTATGCTTGTGAATGAAAGCATACAGCATTTGAAAGGTTTAGGGTGTCAGTCTCTCGGTGGATGAGAATCCTCTCATCCGGTGCAGGTACAGCTTTAGAAAGAATGCAAAAACATTCCTTTTTTTTTGTTCAAAGCGAGTGCCAAACAAAGTCCCCAAAAAGTGACGTTTTTGTAGCTGCAGCTCATGTATTCAGACGAGATAAGATGATATCTACCAAGGTCAAGGAACTGTGGTCATATTTTGTAGTCTTTATGGCATTCTCTAGTATCTACTCAATTTAAGTTAAAGGGCAGTCAGTCTTGATATAACCAGCACTTTATTCTCTCAAACTTTGGACATTTGTTAACACAAAAGAATAAATATTCTCCTATTTGTCTACTAAAAGTCATGCAATTTTTCAACTGTGATAGCAAAGTGACTGAGCTTTGTAATGGAAATGAGGCCAAAAAAAACCCAGCAAGGCTGTTGTTCATCTTCAAAGTTTCCGTTCGCAAGTCAGTGTCCTTGTCCTTTCTCTGGAAATAGAGAATTTAAATGCATGGAGAGCTTAGATCTTGCAATTACTTTTGTGTTATCTCGCCATACCTTTGGGGGCATGAGAGGCTTCACAGCGGTGTGAGGCAGAGTGAATACTGAAATATTAAGAAAACCTTTGTCCACCATCGCCCTGCTCTTCTTCCAATCCCAGTGGGTTTGCAAAACCGGAGGGGGTTATGAACATGCGTCAACGTTTCTGAATCCCAAAAAAGTTTCATGTCAGCCTCGTATCACGCTTGCAGAAACGCACAATGCCATGTGGTTAAAGTTGTGAAACGATTGGTTAGGTTTAGGCAACTAAAACTACTTACGGTTAGAAAAAAGATCATGGTTTGTGTTCAAATAATTACGTAACGACATAATGTAACAACAAAACTAGTGTATATAAGTAACACCTGCCCTTGGCGGACTTTGTAATGTAGCAAGCATAAAGTCAACATTGACTTTTGGTTTCACACGGGATGTGAACAGCAGTCTCCTGGGTGAAAGTCCTGTGTTTGTTTGACCCATTTGCCACAACCCCCACCCGACGTTAGTTGACTTTCTCGCTTGTTATACTTGCTATTATACCACATAGCTTTCAATAACGGCCACTCGATATATTACGTTACTTGCTGTGTGTTGCTCGTTGTACTACGTCACTTGCTCCGACTGAATGCAAAAAGAAACCCAAAAGCAAGAAAAGTCAACATTCTATCTGTATTTTACTGAAACGTACATTGCCAACATTTTTTCCTGCCGACTGGGCTAGTTGTATCCTGGTAACAAAACCACAAAATCACTTTGCTTTGCAATGTGTTCGTTATGAATATATTAATTGGTATGTATTATCATTGTATCTCCCCCTTTTCTGTACATAGTATTGTAAGCATTGCAAGACTAACACAAGCCCTGGCACTGACAACATTGGCAGCCGCATGTTGATTCACTGTGCTGATCAATTAGGCCTTATTTTTCATTGTAGTTTTCATTTTTTATTTTGTCAACAGAGAGTGCCAATCTTATGGAAACAATCTACAATAGTTCCCATTGCAAAAAATAGCAACCCCAAAACTCTGAACGACTACAGACCAGTTGCCCTGACGTCATTAGTTATTGAAGCATTTGAAAAACTGATAGAAAACGATCTGCTGGGCAAGACCTAACATCTCCTTGACCCAGTTTACAGTTTGCATATCGGACCAAGAGGGGGGTGCAGGACGCTACTACTACTCTACTTAATTTAATTTACAAGCACTTGGAGGGTAGTAAAAAACGTGCTAGATTGTTATTTGCAGACTTCTCATCTGATTTCAATACCATACAGCCCCACCTGCTGGTGCAGAAACTGACGGAGCACTTTGGGTTGGACTCAAACATTGTTGGATGTATTTTGGACTTCCTCACTAACCGGACTCAGAGAGTGAGTGTGAATGAACATCTATCTGGACTGTCCAGAACATCGACTGGCTCCCCCCCCAGGCTGCGTCCTTTCTCACCTTCTGTACATTATGTACACCAATGACTGTCGTAGTGAGTTTTATAACCAGCACATTGTTAAGTTTGCTGAAGACACAGTTATTTTAAGCCTGCTGAACAATGTTGAAGTGTCTCATGGTCCTGCTTTTAACTATTTTTTTTTTAAAACTGGTGTAATGACGCCTTTTTAGAATTAAACATAAACTAAGTAGAATTATTTAGAATTAAACATAAACTAAAGACATGTGCATTGATTTCAAACGTCAACAACCAACTCCTGCAAACACTACAATAAATGGACAAGATGTTGAGATTGTTGAAGTATTTTGGCATCATAATTGACAATAAGTTGACCTTTGAGAGGAACACAGATATTTTGTGTAAGAAAATACAGAAGCATCTGTTTTGTTTGAGGAAGCTAACCAAGTTCAAGGTTGACAAATCCCTGATGACACTGTTTTATAAATCTTTTATTGAGTCAGTTTGCACTTTTATTTGCTGGTATGCATCCCTCAAACTCGAACAGAAAAAAAAACTCATTATCAAGGGTGATAAAAAATCATGAGCAAAATCATCGGCACTCAGCAGAAATGTCTGTCTGAACTGTACAACAACAAACAGCTGATAAAGAAAGCAGATTCCATCATTTTGACAGTACTCACCCCCTGCATTCAGAATTTAAGTTTCTGCCCTCTGGTGTCCGCCTCAGACAACCATCAGTCAAAACTAACCGATATAAATTCTCTTTCATACCCTCTGCCGTTTCACAGCTCAACTCTGTAAAGTATAGGTAGTATCAGCACTTCCACCCATGCCTGTTCTTTTCTTTCTTTTCACTAACTTATACGGTAGTATTGTAACTCGTTTAACATTTTTGTACTTCAAGGTTTCACCTTTTTTTGTGTTTTTTAGTATTTGGGCATGTATGTGTATATTGTCTTGTTGTGATGAGATGTTGGCAAAACCAATTGCCCCTGGGGACAAATAAAGGTCTTGAACTTGAACCTGAATTAGGGCTGTCCAAATTTACGCGATAATAACACATTAACGCAAATTAATTTTAACGCCGCTAATTACTTTAACGCATTAACGCAAATATTAGTAATATTAGTTAAATATTCACAGGTCGAAGTTCCACTTATTAGCATTAACTTATGAGCTATCAACCACATTATCACTGTTTTCATGCAGTGAATAAACATGGTCCGGGTGTCATCACATGTAGAACTTCCAACACAGTCTCACGGCAGCTCAAGAAATCGTCATAAAATTTAATCCATTTGATTCGTGTAGTAATATTAGTTAGATTTCTTACACAGCATATCTGTGTTCCTCTCAAAGGTCAACTTATTGTCATTTATAATTCCCAAATACTTGTAAAATTCAACAGTGTTGTCCATTTATTGTAGTGTTTGCAGGAGTTGGTTGTTGACGTCTGAAATCAATGCACATGGACACAAATTTCCCTTTATTTTCGTGACGCTCAGCACGACTTTCAACAACGTATTTATAGTGTGTTTTCCTATGAATGTCCAGCAACACTCGGTTAGGCTTAGGCAACAAACTACTTAGTTAGGCTTCAGAAAAGATTGACTTGGTTAGGATTGGGCAACAAAACGATTTAGTTAGGTTTAGGAAAAGATCACGTTTTTGGTTTCAATAACACCGGAAGTGCCATAACTTAAGTACGGAAATAACTTGGCAAAAACTACTTAGTTTAGGTTTAGGAAAAAACTGCAGTTTGAGTTAAAATAACTCCGGAAGTGCCGTAACTTAAGTCCGGAAGTTACTTGACGAATAAATCAATTCTGACTTGTGGTTTCACACGAGTCTCCAGGGTGAAAGTCATCAACCAGGATTCAGTGGAGAGCCGGAAAAAGATCAAAGACGCCAGTCACATCAGATGCCCGGGACCATCCCTACATGTTAACACATAGGAAGCTTGTTTGTGCTGAACGCTGATGGATTATCAATACGCCCAGCGTAGCGAATCATTCAACACAACTAGCCCATGAATGACAAAACAAGGTCTGTATTTCACTCTGTGCATGTGTGTGTGTGTGTGTGTCTAAGGCAGAGCAGAGAGGCGTGTTCAGTTAATGATGCCTTCAAGCTGTTTAATGTTACACATCTGCCCCCAGCCTCAGCTATAACAGTAAAATGTGTAGGTGACAAACATTTCACTGCCAATTCATAATTAATTTGGACAACACACACCTGTTGCTGAGCTCCATAAAATACCAATAATGGGGCTGCCGCGTCCTGCACTAAATCTAGTTTACCAAGCTGAAATTGTTTATATTACTGGCTGAAATGGCTGCTGAATATAAATATCCAATCTCTTTCTCATTTGGAAGAAGTTCCCTCGCCGTTTTATGTCAAATATGCAGGGATCCTTTGTAATACTCATTCCTTGTGCATATTTGCATTGCCATCTCACTCTGACCAGAGGGTGGAAACATTTGAAAACACCCTTTAGGACATGCCGCTCTCTAATGACTGCTCACAGGAGTGTGGTGGATGAACATCCAGAGGTATTGCAAACAGGAGTGTGTCTATTTTCCCTTAGATCGGTACCTACGCCATTGTTCTGACGGCCCATTATTTCGAAACCCCGTACTCTACTTCTGATTGGCTTACCCTGATATTCTTGCCCTAACCCTATCAAATCTCACTCCTCATGCCTAAACCTAACCAACCAACCAACATGTTGTCATCCCAACTTGTCACATACCACCGTTTTGTCACACCCCTTGACGTCACTTTAGGATTAGGCAACACAACCACTATAGTTAGGTTTAGTAAAGAACTACATGGTTGGTCTTTTAACTATTGTGTTTGTACAGTGAAAATGACACTGAAAGTTGACACGAACGAACAGCTGATTGTAACGTGACGCACAAACAGCAGTCTCCTAGATGAAAGCCCTGTGTTTGTTGGACCCATCCACCTCCCCTCCCGCCTGCCCGTTGTCTTCTTGCTCTTAGAACTACTTCACCGCACTTACTGTTGCCGCGGACTGGTTTATATTACAGTTAAGGGAACGCCCAGTGCGTTTCATACCATCGCTAAAGGGTGACGTGTACGGCGGTACCCAACGCAGACGGCCGTGACAAAGCCTCAGTATTTAACGCCCTGGGAATGAGAACAGGCTGAACCAACCCAACGAACATATGGCTGAGGGAATATAAGGCTGACCCCTTGCAAACTGTGCCAAGTGCAACCAAGTGTTTTTGTTGCCTAATCTTAACCATAGATTAATTACCATACCACAATGTGATGGACGATGCAAAAAATCCATTGGTGAAAATCCAACGTGTGGATATGGCAAATTGAACAAGAGCCCAGCAAAGAAATGCATAATACTGAGTTCCATATAGTTTCATGAACTTATGCCTCAAGACCGAAGCACTACTCGTGGGGATTTCACCGCTTCTTATAGAAAAGGAATAAAAGGCAGTGTCTTAGTCTGGCCATACCCTGAGAGTTCCCCTAGCCCCGGGCTAACAGTTGTTTAACACTTATGACATGGGATGTGGGATATCCCCACCTGAAACCTGGGGCAAAGTAATCCCCACTCTAGAGCTAGGTTGCTCAGTGATATCCCAACAAGTCATGTGCTGCGTGCAGTTAACAAGAAGGCTTTCTGTAGCCTTGGGTCAAGGTCAGCCCAAGGCTAAATCCAAATATGAAAAGCCCTATAGACACTGCTACCTTCGGCACTCTCTCTTCTTTGTACAGCACGTTCACACCAGTTGAGCTCTAGGATTAACAAGAATAATTTTACCCACATTATTGGATTGTTAAACATACATTATATGCTGATTTAGCACCTTTTACTGTTATCCTCTAGCGAATGTTGAGTGCACAGAGCCTATAAAAACAGTCAGACCACAGCAATTCCACTGACATACTGTGTGGTATTAAAACATAATGAGCGCTGGGTTAGCGTTAGCAACAGAAGATACAGGATTGTAAGAAGGCATTAGTGCGTGTATTATGGGCTGCTAAACTCTTAAATTAATTTAGCCAGATAAGAAACACATTTATACCTCTGTATTATTCTATAATCCCCAGAGGAATCCATTGTTTAGCTCTCTGTTGTGCATAACGGGATTAAAACAAATGCCTATTATGCTATAACACATAGATGCCTCGCCTTAATTTACAATGCAAAAAAAAATCAATTTTAATAGAAAAACGTATAATTGGTTGTCTCTGTCATAAGTGTTTCTATATGAATATGTAGGCATATTTTGAAATGCAGTGTTTACAGAAGTGTTTAATAACCTTTTTTGCAGAAAAAAACAAAAAATAGCAAATAAACCCCTGTATATGATTGTATTTACATGACTTTATTTGTGTGTAAATTCAGGTCATGCGACACACGCTGCAGTTTTTCTCGATTGCTTGGCACATTTTTTCTATTCACAGTTTGCTTTTTCAAAACAGCTCACAAGCAGCCCTTAACAGAGGACGAAATTATAAAAACAGCATGTTGTTTGCAAAATGATACCGCCTTCTCAGAACTTGTCACACAGCCATCAGAACCAAACATTTCCATCAAATTCAATTTGTTCCCAATTGAAAATGAATGTTTTCTCATGTATTTAACAATTGATATCACAATTTAAATTACAGTTATCAATATCAACCTCTGCAACCAACACTTCAACTTTTGTGCAGCACCCTCACCGTATTGATTCGGTTTCCCCGCTGACAATCATACTATTATTCTGAGCTCTTACTTTGGGAATTTACTGTCAGAAAGTAAATGAAATCAAGTCAAATCAAATTTATTTATAGAGCGCATTCTATACGACGTGTACACTCAATAATGTCCTTCAAAACAAAACGCAAAAAAAGGCAAATATACATGACAAAAAACAGGATAAGAACATATAAGACAAAAAGATATTAGATATATGAGAACATATACGATGAAAACATATAAGATAAGACGGCTGTGCAAAAAAAGGGCATAAGATAAAATGGTATTACAGTTTTTCTCGGCTGTTTGCACACATTTTCTGAAGGCATACCTCATATTCTCAGAACTCTACACACACACATACAAAAACTTACCCACAAAACCCAGACATAATAGACGTTTCTAAGAACCAATTGAACACTGATGTGCTCAATAGAAAACACTACGATGAGCGGAAAACACTATGATGATAATCTCGGTGATACACTACATACTGTGTGTAAAGGAGCCTGTTGTTGCATAATATCATACTTAAATATAAAAAACACAAATAAAAGGATATAATGTGTTTTTATACTGAAACACTCAGAAAACACTGTTGGATTGGGAAAGTGTTCTTTATACAGAACAAACAATAGAAACTAGCGGGGCACTATGGGAGTGCAGACCTCTGCCAAGGCTAAAAAGGGCTTTTCTGTGAGTCGGATCAACTCCAAAATTCCCATGGTTTCTTTCTTGGCCCATGCTTCACATTTCCACCAAGTTTCATGAAAATCAGACGAGTAGTTTTTTTTTCCATATTCCTGCTGACAAACAAAAAAAAATGCACTGAAAACATGACCTCTTTGGTGGAGGCATACTTGACAACCTTGAGACCTCAAAAAAAGGGAGGATTTTGAAACCAAAATGGTCTGTTTCAAAGACTTTGTTTCCTGCATTCTGGTGACTTTAAAAGAGTGAAAAAATAACAAAATATTGAGTACACTGCAACCACATTTTTACTTTTAATTTGACTTTTTATTCTCAGGAAAGACAAATGAATATTTTGCCCCTCTGGTGTGAACTTGTGTGAATCTCTGGTATAAATTAATATTCATCAGTTTTTGTTATTCTTTGCCCCTGCTTGAGTATTTCTTTCTCTTGGTACTCTCCATTTCCAGTTATTTCCGTTTGGCTTGTGCCACACCGTGGTGGCTTTTCGCTGCATTGAGCAAAGTTTTGATGTGCGGGAAAAATCGGGAGGGTTGGCATGTATAGGCGGGGGTAAAAACAAAATAAGCTTTCTTCATATGATGTAAGGAAGGAGAAAATGAGGCTGCATCCTGTCTTCTGTTTCAGTCTGGCCACAGCACCTCACCAACATCACAGCCAATTTCCCCCCTGGCCAATACTGTAGATACTGTATAGGTACAGTAAGAATATAGTTCCCAATATCATACATACTGTATATGAAACATATTTTTTTACAGTACTATGGTCCACCTGCAATGTTACAGTACACATTGAGAATTGTATTGATGGAGTACTATAATACTGTTATTAGACTAGATTTCTTACCTTACCTACTGTGAACCTCCATCAATCCATCCATCCATTATCTGTAACCGTTTATCCTAATCAGGGTCGCAGGGGGGCTTGAGCCGATTCCAAACTGACAACAGGGTACACCCTGGACAGCTCGCCAGTCTATCACAGGGCTGACACTTGGGCTGTATCCGAAACAGCTTACTATACTAGTAGTACGTACTGATTTGGCCAAAAAGTAGCAGTATACAGTATGCAAACTAAAAAAAAAAGAAATGTGCTCTATGCAAAAAAAAGAAAAAAATCTACAGTATGCCAAAAATACCCGGATGTCGTACTGATCTGGAAATAATCTCCAGTATGCATCAGACCAGTCTACCTCACCCACTGAATCCCACAATGTAAAGCAATGGTTGTTTTGCATCTCTCTATGGCTGTTTTGCATCGTTGTGGTTGTTTTGCATCTCTCTGGTTGTTTTGAATCTTCTGTGGTTGTTTTGCATCTCTCTATGGTTGTTTTGCATCGTTGTGGTTGTTTTGCATCTCTCTGGTTGTTTTGAATCTTCTGTGGTTGTTTTGCATCTCTCTATGGTTGTTTTGCATTGTTGTGGTTGTTTTGCATCTCTCTGTGGTTGTTTTGCATCTCTCTGTAGTTATTTTGCATCTCTCCGTAGTTATTTTGCATTGCTGTGGTTGTTTTGCATCTCTCTGTAGTTTTTTTTTTCATTTCCTCGTCGTTGTTTTGCATCCCTGTCATTGTGTTGCATCTCTGTAGTTATTTTGCATTACTTTGTAGTTGTTTTGCGTCTTTGTGGTTGTTTTGCTTCTCTCTTTTTTTTTTTTTTGTCTTTTTGTGGTTGTTTTGCATCTATCGGTAGTTGTTTTGAGTCTCTCTGTAGTTGTTTTGCATCTCTTTGTCATTGTTTTGCGTCTCTGTGTAGTTGTTTTGAATTTCTGTGAGGTTGTTTTGCATCTCTATGTAGTCATTTGGTATATAGTCATTTTATTGACTTTCCAATAAGAAATGTTAACAGTCACTTCTCACTGAAGCCTTGGCCCAAGAGGTCAGGGGCGGGGGGGGGGGCTGGGCCCGCTAGGCCTGTTCAATAATCCATATGTGCACACACTTACACGATGAACACAAAAAACAGAGAAAGACTGATTTTCCAACAACCGTCCAATTTCCACATATTTGTTCAATAATGACAGCAGGGCTTTTAAAAACTGATTCTTGTTGTTTTTTACTCTGTGTTGAATTAAATTAGAGAGCTGAAGCTGATCAATGGCGCAAACATGTCACCTTTCTGCGTTTTGAATCCAAAATATTTCTTATCATAATAGAAAAAAAAAACTGAGACAATCCACGATGGAAGATAATATCCTTGTTTTGTTTTTATTGTAGTGATGGTTCGATGTGTCTGCATGCAAGTGTGTATGTGTGTGTGCTTCCCTTCTTGTCAGGCGATACCAGTCAGGAAAATGTATTTTCTTCTGCTAGCATTATTGGACATTGGCACTTTTATTCCTTTTTATTTGTGTTCCGAGATGATAAGTGGAGGGAAAGTAGTTGGAAATAAAACCATATTTACAACCACGTGTAATATTCTACTGCTTAGAATCAGGGGAAGGTGCTAAATCCTAACAGAGAGGAAATATTTTCAGCACAGAATCTTCCACTGAGCAGCGTAAAACTGCATCATATCCACAGTGGATATTCCATTTGACCTGTTTTGTACCCCTCTTGACATTTACCCGGATATGATGAACCTGAGGATAGAGGCTTCTAATTTTTTTTTTTCCATGAATCTCTTTGCTACCTCCCGTGTGTGTAACACGATTTAGACTCCTCTGTGAAAAAGCCAACCACCAACACACACCGTATGCAGTTTTGTTAAGATCAAGAGCATGCAAACACCCACAGGCTGTGTCTTCAGCCTCGCTGATTTTGCCTGAGGTTTATCAACAGGAAGGGGAAAGGTATCTGCTATTATATGCGTATGCAATTCCTCCAATATAACCTGGTTTTTTTTTCGTTCTCATTTCAGTCCCACAGGAGTCAGCTCCGTATTGATTTCTAACTATGGTTTCGGAATAGATTAGCAGGCTGCTGTTGATCATAATTTAAACACCGAGTCATTGATTTCAGTTCGTCCGCAGCCTGCAGTGCTCGGTCAGTGTCACGGGCAATGTACAGTGTGTGACGGGTCGCCGGCTTCTCCGCCTGTCAGGGGGGGAAAGGAGCGCAGGATAGATATGCTGGCCTCTGCCCAAGTCTCTGACCTGGTAAATGCTCCATCATACAGAGAGAATGGTATAAATGGACTCCAGCAGCTTTGGGGGGAGGATTGATTATTATTATTACGACTATTTGGGTCAGAGTTGAACGATTTCAAAAAAATCATTGCGATGTAGCAATGTGTAAGATGGTGGTGCCAACTTTGGGACTTACAGGTGCACTGATAATACAGTGGAAACAGCTTGTAGTGATCACGTCTGTCAGAGTCAAACTGATCTTTGTTCTTTGTTCTTGTGCATCACTTCTCAAGCAGAATACCATCTAATTGACATTTGTATATTTATTACATGTAATGAAATGGACCGCTTCGCTATTTACTGGCTCGCTTCTCCTGCAAGGTGAGGCAGTGCGAGCGTGCATGCAGAACGGCGCCCCTTTTGCCATGTCTCCTCGCTCGCTCACACGACAGCAGCATGGAGGTAGATGGATATGGCAAGCCGTTTTAACATTTAATAGCTAAGCTTGACTATCCGTAATTAATATTAGAGATATCCACAATTGCATTTTGACTGGTCAGAATTCTTATTCCAGATATCTGACTATCATTATGACTAGTCAAAACGACAGTTAGAGATATCTGTAATTCAGTTCTGACTATCCTAAATAATAGTCACAGATATCTCAAACCTCATTATGACTAGTCATAATTATTGTGCATGATGTTGCTCATCAAGGCTTCCCATTGGATATTGGCCCAACAAAGCATCTGAACAGTTAGCAGAAGCTTTTACTAACTTGGATAGCTCGGTAAAGATGGAAAGATATTCACAGATTCAAACTTCCCGGATCAATAACTCATCAGTAAAACATTGCTAAAACACAAACGAGGGCTCTTTCTAACCGTAGTAAGGTAGACAACGAGATACAACCTCATTTTCCTCCGAGCTGGACACATAACATCGGTCTCTATGTGCAGCCGGCTGTGAGACGAGTGGTCAGGGACCGCTGTGGATCAGATAGTTAGAAAATGCCATGAAATAGAAAGAGCTCATCATCAAGGAGTTTGTGGCCAATGAGAGCTTTGTTCACTAGAGAGTTGTGGATGAAATTTACAGCGTATTGTAGATTTATTGTCTCCAGACACACTTTATAAACCCATACGACTGCAGTGCAGCGCCATAGCATGTTTGAATAGCTTCCACCTCCCTCTTGCCGTTGCTCCTGACACAATTACAGATATCTGCAACGTCATTTTGCCTAGTCAAAACTCTAATTCAAGATATCTGTAATTACATTTTGACCGTCCCTAACTCCAGTTAGAGATATCTTTGGGGGCATTACGTGACCAGGTACTATCAATCCACTTTCCCCATGCACATTCGTTTTTCATTCATTTCATGACTTTCCTTTTCTTGTCACGACATCAATGTGCACACATCATCATCCTCAGGTATCCAGCCGGACAGCAGACGGTCCGTGAGGCAAAGTATTAAGGGAGTAAAGTAAAAAACAAAAATTCAATTAACGTTAGTCTAACGTAGTTTTAAAATATTTTTCCATATGTTTTCATGTATGAAAAGAGCCAAAATGAACACTATAAGTGGACACATGATTACTATAAGATAATTATTTAAACAGCATTTATATAGGAATGATTCTGTAACAAGCTTTTTGAACCATAAAGGGTCGATCAGTGTAGCCGTGATCACTTTAAGCGGTTTTCACTGTATTACAATATTAAACAAATATTATATAATTTTGAATTGTAACCCAGAGAGGTTGAGTGTAATGCACATGATATTTTAATACAGGCTGAACGTGGCACATCCATTTAAATGTTCCTAACAGCTAACTCATCTTCTTACACTGCTGCTTTGGCTAATATTTCATTTTCCTTTCATTGAGGGGATTATTAGACTAGAAAAGCATGAATCGTGCCGGGAAGGTAAAAGCCTTTGATCTGTTGCTCGGACAAAAAACTGCAGCAAATCAAGTGACAGCACAAAGGTATAAGACTCAACCACTTGAATGGATTTACAAATCTGTGAAAATAGGTTATATTTGTATGAGCGTAAAGAAGGTGCTGCTAAGTAGGGTTGTACCACATGTCATTTTTTTTTTAATTTGAAGCTTCTATTGAGGTTTTCCAAAGAAGTCAGCCGTCATATTTGATGACGTCATCACCCTAATAAAAGGGAGAAAAAGGATGTGTTATTGTTGTCACATAAATGTAATTTATAGTGTTGTTAGATTGCTTCTAGACTGCCCTGTTAATAAAGGTGCGTGCCTCCCTTTGTGTGTTGCAAGCAGGCAAGCAAACAGTTTTTTGACCGCAATGAAAATGTTGTTTTTGAAAGGCTAAACACCAAAAAACACGGATTGAAGCAGAATGATTATCCATCTATTCAATCTATCCTTTTTCAATAAAAAAATGCTCCACATGTCGGAAACAATCCTAAGCATTCACCACTGGAATCTAATTCTACAAATAGTTTAACACTAATAATAATATTGTAGCCTGATTTTTGTGCAGAAATATATGCTTTAACAACACGTTCTCATCGCAACTCGTCACATACTGACGCTTTGTCAGACCTTTTTGACGTCACTTTTCTGTTGCAATAAACATGTGCTTAATGTGATTTAAACAAAAACACCTGGTTAGGGTTGAGGTCGATGGGGACAACAAACACCGGACTTTCGACCAGGAGATCGGTATTCGAGACGGACCATGATGTTTTTCCTAACGTTAATGCGTTAAATGACATGCGTAAAGGCGTTTGACAATGTTAAGCCCTTCGCGTATAAATGACACACGGAAAGCCTAAAATGTGTTATCATGACACGGAAATGTCATGCTATTTATACGCCTTCCCATGAGAAAAGTGTAAACAAAAGTGTATTAAATTAGATCTGGATTTTAACCAAAGACACCTGAAATGACAAGCATAATGGGGCCTATATTTGTTACACACCAAAGTCAATTAAAAAAAAAAAAATGGTTAAAACTCTTCATATTGTTTGGGGTATACATATTATACTCCCCTGTAGTAAAAACATTAAATAGTAAAGCAGAACTTTAGTACTGACTGTATCCATTACTCCAACACATTCTCACTGACAACTCGTCAAGTCCCGCCGCTTGGTAAACGCCCCTCGGCATCGGATACCGACACACGGCGTATCCTTCTTGCGTTACATTTGGACGGACCAGGGATGGCGTATCAAGATTTTTTAAGATAGGAGATATGTTTTCACAGTAAATTTAGGCACAACAACCACTTAGTTGTAGGAACAGCGACAGGAGACCAAAATGTGTCATGTGTCTTTATGTGCTAGCAAATGAAGCCATGAAGCCTGCCAAGCTAAAGCGACATCTGATTACAAAGCACCCAGAATATCAGGGGAAAAACAAAGTGGTGTCAACATGATTGAAATTGAAAATGTGTTTCTGTTTATCACTATCAAACAGGTGTGAAGTATTTAGTTGTAAAGTTTTAGAAAAGTAAAAGTTCCAATTGCATCCAAGATTACAAATAGTGGTAAGCATTATGCTTGATCGGTGTTATGAGAGGGTCCTTGGAATTTTGGCCCCAAAAGGTTTGTGATGTAAAAAAACAGACATGAAAGAAAATGCAATCACTCATTCACTCACTATTTCTACAACTAATAAACTTACAAAGTGTCCACCAATTCCCCAACTGAGTTTAAGCCCCGGCTCTGGTCTACTTCCACTTCTGTTAGTAAAACTGGCGAGTAGTTTGACTGCAGCAGCAGCAGCTGATAAATGGTTTAAATTATCCCACACATCAGAATATGTTCTCTTCTATTTTTTTTTTAGACACCGTAATTATAACAAATGCAGTCTGGACAGAGTCAGATTCTTTGCTATTCTTCCACATATGGAGAACAATTAATTGCTAGTGAAGGGCCCAACTCGAAGACAAACGACTCGACTTTACTTCCCTGTACACATAACGCTAATCTTTGCCAAAGAATTAATGTGATGCAAAGAGCTGCTGACTGCAGGATATTTATCTCCGCAGCACAATGTTGAACATAATTTGATTGCGCTCTGTACTTCATGCTATTGTTTCTAATAAAACGTGATCTTATCTGACAGTAAACAAGCTGGGGCCGCGCAGACAAAATATCCATATCGCACTAATCCAAGTCATTTATGCTTTGTCAAAAGGAGATCATGAAAATCTGGTTATGTGCAAATAATGTCAGCTATCTGTCATGTTATTGGAGAAGTAAACTCCAGTGTAATTGATATTGATCTAGAAATCCACACACTTTATAGGATTTTAACACTCAATTTCATGAGATGAAAGCAGAGTTGATTAACAACTCCACATTTATAGACCTAATACTATGATAGTCTACAGTATGTTCCATGTTTTACACATGAATGAATCAGCCATTACAGGATAATGTTAAACAGAAATTGATTCTGAAAGACCAGGAGTACATAAATTAAACCATTTTTCACATATGCATCAGTTAGTTTACCATACTATGCAGTATTTATATCATATAAAGACACAAAAAGGCTCCCACTGCTGTAGAAACTGCCCACCGTACACATAAACCCTATTAGGACAGGACTAGTAATTACCTGGGGACCTCCAGTAATTTATAATAACTGCGGAGATCGTCTGTGATCTTAATACCATGCTAATCAGTCATGTCCGTAATTTGTCAAGTAAAATTTCCATCGCAAATGACCTGCCAGATTTCGCCAAACTCAGAGGTCATGTGACAAAATTAGCCCCGTGCGAATTGGCGTCTCAGTGAATTTGGGTCGCATTTTGTTTCACTTTTTTCTGTCTCCCGGTTGAGAATTATGGAGACCGCGTCGGCAATTATAAATGAAAGTTTTGACAGCATTTGGGCTCAAACTCAGGATGCTCAACTCACTACACAGCATGGAGCGCCCTTTCACACGGGCACCGGAGCAAGAGGTCTTTGTGAATATTATTTAATCATAAATAGGCCTTTGTCATATAATGATAGGGAGACTTTGAAGTACTTAGTACTCATATTAATATGGGAGTGGACAAATATGCTTGCTTTATGTAAATGCATGTATATATTTATCATTGGAAATCAATAAACAGCACAAAACAATGAGTAATATTGTCCAAAAGCCCTCACAGGTACTGCATTTAGCATAGAAAATATGCTCAAATCATAACATGGCAAACTCAAGCCCAACAGTCAGCAACAGCAGTCAGTGTGTCAGTGTGCTGACTTGACTATGACTTGCCCCAAACTGCATGTGATTATCATAAAGTGGGCATGTCTGTAAAGGGGAGACTCGTGGGTATCCATAGAACCCATTTTCATTCACATATCTTGAGGTCAGAGGTCAAGGGACCCCTTTGAAAATGGCAATGCCAGTTTTTTCTCGCCAAAAATTTTGCGTAAATTTGGAGCGTTATTTAACCTCCTTCATGACAAGCTAGTATGACATGGTTGGTACCAATGGATTCCTTAGGTTTTTTTAGTTGCATATAATGCCCGCATGTTTCACTTTAGCTTTAAAAGCTGAGCCCGCTACAACTTAAAAATCACAGGTTGCATTAATGCGTTAAAGAAATTAGTGGCGTTAAAACAAATGTGCGTTAACGCTTCATTATTGTGTTAACTTTGACAGCCCTAGTCTGTAATAAAGAGATACACTTATGATATGAAGGGTTTCCTCAGCGCTCTGTAGGAGAAGATCACAATGTCCTTGTTTTCCACCCAGATGTCAGAAACATAATGGAGCATCCATCAGGACTTCAACTGGTCATTCAGGCTCAGTTTATGCTGCTGCTGCTCTCTCTCTCTCCTGTCAAATTCTCTTCCTCTCAAAACTCCCTGTCATAGACGGACATGTTAGGGCTTCTTTCAAAAACAAGTTGCGCCTTTGAAGAATTTGACACGGCTTAGCTTTTACTCCTTTCATCCTCGTCAGTGATCTGCAGTGTAGCTCAAAAGATCTTGGGATTATTGGAATAACATATTCTGCTCTAATTACTAAGATCCGTCATATAAAATTTTAAGTATCTAGACAATTCTCTCTCAAAGGGATGTTGGGGCAGCATTGCTGTATCATGTTCCAACGCCACAATGTTAAAATGAAAGAAACATGTTTGCATGTGTATACAATTTTGAATAAATTGGGGTGCAACTATTTACAATATAACTTTTTGTGATAAATCTTGAGAGGAAATTCCTACCGCTGGACCATTTGTGCATTTGAGTATTTTACTGACATTTCTATCAATTCTATCAAACAGCCGTCGACTGCAATGGTTAGCTAGTTTGTTAATGTTTGCCTGCCCAACTTCGTTGTGAAGCAGAATCGTTAGCAAACAACTGTGGACTACAACAGTTAGCTACTTAGCTAACCTTAGTTTGACTGCTTAACCAAATTGAAAAAAAGAGATGTAATCATTTCCAAAATTCACAACATGTTTCCAGCTAACAAAATATTCTGCTTCAATCTATATCTGTTGGCGTTTAGCCCTTCAAAAACAATATTTTCACTGTGGACAAAAAACATTTACTCTCCCACATGCACCTGGTAACAGGGTGGTCTAGCAGCAATTTAACAGCACCATAAATTGCATTTATACAGCCACATTAACACATTCATATTTTCCCCATTTTTTAGGGCGATAACGTCATGAAATATGACAACAGATATCCAAAGTTTCATTCGAAAACCTCAATAGAAGCTTTGAATGTAAAGACTGACATTCATTACAGCCCTTGTCCCCATGCTGTGTAGCAAGATGAGCCTCCTGGATTTGCACCCAAATTGCTGTCAAAACTTTCATTTATAATTGCCAACACAGCCTCCATAATTCTCGACCGGGAAAGACGTAGTTAAAAGGCACAGAAAAAAACAAAAGACAAACAAAACCACCCCAAATCACAGAGATGCCGATTTGCACGGAACTAATATTATCACATGACATCTGTGTTTGGCGAAATGTAATTTTGCGGTGGAATGTTTACTTGACAAATTACGGACATGGCGGATGTTCACAGGATTAAAGGTATTATTGATACTATTTTTATGTAGACGAATATTTAAAAAATAATAATAATAATAATACATCCACAAACCTTTTAGAAAGGTGCCGGATAAAAGTAAGGCTTTTCCTGAAAAAAAAAAAATAAAGATTATGATTGTGAATTAATCATTTAAAAAATGATGGAGGGTCCAAAATTAATGTTTTGTTTATCTCTGTGGAAGATATTTGACATTTCGTTCCCACTTCTAACAAGGCTTATGAGCCAATAGTAAAACGACGCTGGTATCAGGTTGTATCTCTGGGTCGTCAGTTACCATGGAAAAAAAATTGATAATTGACCGAGATTGATGGCAAGTGCCTGGCAACGACATGTTGTGAAGTGAATGCAATGGAACGAGGGAGAGACAATGTGACATATATAGGAGCTGAATGTTATTAAAGGTGCTATTGATAACATTGACTAAACTTTTAACATTATCTTTGGCAGCATCTGAATAAACTTTGTTTCATTGTAACTGTCTGTTGAGAAAATTTAAATTCTATACCATGTAATATATTTTATTTAACTATTAAATTGCCTCACAGCAAGAAGGTTTTGCAGGGCGCGACCCCACCGGCCAGTTGGGGCCTGTCTGTGTGGAGTAGAGAGTTTTCTCCGGATGCTCTGGTTTCCTCCCACAGTCCAAAGACATGCCGCTTAGGTTAATGGGTGACTCTAAATTGCCAAAAGGTGTGAATGTGAGCATGAATGAATAGTTGTCCACCTCTATCTGTCAGCCCCGTGATTGACCGACGACCTGTCCGGGGTGTACCTCGTCTCTCGCCCAATGTCGGCTGGCATCGGCTCCAACTCCCCGTGACCCTCTGGAGGACTTATGGATATAGATGGATGCATATTACATATAATTCAATACATTACACAGTATATACAGTATAACAACAGTACAAAAAAGTAAATACAAAAATGCTGAGAGGTGGGATCTATTAAGTGTGTTAAATATTAATGCCAGAATGGTATAAATAAGAAATGAATAATATTAATTCTTGAATGTACAGTATACATGCAGTATTAATGACATAATTGCACAGTTGAATTACTGCCCGAATACAATTACAGTAGAGTTAAGTCAGTATTGTATATAGAATAATAATCAGCCCAATGATATGTCATAAGTGCTCCATGTCAGCAGAAAGTGAGTCAGTGAAGTGCCTAGCTGTTGCAATTCATCCTCCATCTAGTTCCTCATCTGTGAGCATCCCTTTCTGATCGCTCACCGACACTTTTAATTGAATGTCAGTCAAAATGAGAGGGAAGTGTTTAGGGGATGTAATGGTACGGTAGGGGGGGGGGATGTGGAGTTAGGTTTTCATTCCAGCCTTCTAATTAGGGGGTGATTTACACCTGGGAGGCCAGGTGAAAGCAATTAACTTGCTGGTAGGAGAGAAAACCAACAGTAGTCTGGATGTCAAACCATTTAGAAACACTGCTTTAAGGAACCTATACACCATGTGATAACATTAATCGTGACATTGTCACAGAAAAAAATTTGACATGTCACAGTTACACGAGTGTAAATGATGATATTAATTAATGATGATTAATTCCCATTTAGCTGCTTCATTTTCAGGCTACTCTTACTGTGACTGCTGGCTAACTATCAGTGTCGTGGCTTACTGAGACTCTTGAATAGAGCTGAGCCATCGTTAATGTTATTAATGACACCTGTTCTTTTCCTGCTATGACGAGTCAAAATGTCTGCTGGCTAGAAGGCTTAACTTGTTCAATTACTTTTTTGTAGGGCTGTCAATCGATTCAAAAATGTATTAAATGCAATTAATTGCATGATTTCCATAGTTAACGGGACTGTTTGTAACTTTTTAAGCGTATAAATGTAGCGGGTCGGCACACATGCGCGTTCACATATGCGCGTTCGCGTGTGGCCGGAGCCTCGTCTCCGCTGCCTGCTCTCCTTCACTCAGACAGAGCGCGCGTCCTCGCTGTCTCGCTCCACCTCTAGACGTGAACACGCGCTCACTCCACACTGCAGAAGAGTTAGTTTAGCTGTGAGAATATCTAGTGAATGTAGAGTGGACGTTTGTGCAGAAATAACTGCTGCAGCTCCTCCAGACCGACAGAGGTTTTCCGTGTCTTGTGAAGTGACGGGGCTCCTCAACGAGTTACGTTATCGTCTCGTTACCGACCGGGTGCCGGTGTCTTCGGCTGCCGGCTGCCGGCTGCGGTCGGGAGGCGATAACGTAACTCGTTGAGGAGCTCCGCTGCTGAAGCCTGCGCTGAGCAGGAAAAGCCAACACTAGGATCAGCAGTGATTCATGGAGAGACCTTCATCTGGTCTGCTAACATTACTGCCAAGCAGGTGAAATATAGAGTGATATTGTGGTTTTAGCTGACGTCTGTCGCCTCACTGTTTTGAGCGATGCTTGTTGATGTCTATGTAGAGTGAGCAAGCGCGAGCTCGTCGCTGACTTTCGTTGATTTCAAGGCCACAAGTGTCGCTGTTAAGCAGCATTTCTGAATCTTACATATAGTCCCTTTAATTGCAAATAATCGTACATTTTGTATGTGTTCAAAATGTACCTCAAAGCGAGATTTGTCAAGATTTGTCAAGTATTTAATACTTGACAAATACTTATCAACATGGGATTCAGCAAATATGCTTGCTTTATACAAATGTATGTATATATTTATTATTGGAAATCATTTAACAACACAAAACAATGACAAATATTGTCCAGGAAGCCTCACAGGTACTGCATTTAACATAAAAAATATGCTTAAATCCCCAAACTGCATGTGATTATAAAAAAGTGGGCATGTCTGTAAAGGGGAGACTCATGGGTACCCATAGAACCCATTTTCATTCACATTTCTTGAGGTCAGAGGTCAAGGGACAACTTTGAAAACAGCCATGCCAGTTTTTCCTCGCAAACATTTAGCGTAAGTTTGTAGCATTATTTAGCCTCCTTTGCGACAAACTAGTATGACATGGTTGGTATAAATGGATTCCTTAGTTTTGTTTTAGTTTCATATGATGCAAATTTCTTTACTCTACCTACAACCTCGTAAATTGGAAGTTGTATTAATGCGTTAAAGAACTTTGTGGCATTAAAACAAATTTGCTGAAAATAAAGGCGTTCGCGAGCGTGCATGTCATCACATCCATGGAAAAAAGGCCTGCATTCTCCACATTAAAAGCAGTCTACAGGCTGATAAAGAAAATCCAGAAAATTGAGGAAGATCTCATTTTTTTAGGTTAGGTCAAAACCTTTTCACACATTGGCAATAAAAAACAATTTAAAATGTTGTATACGTGTCAAAATTTACATACAGTCCCTTTAATGATGAACGTATCTATATAAAATAGAATTTGTAAAGCAAGTTACCATAGCTGTACAAGGTACAAAGTAGCATCAAATGGAAATACTCAAGTAAAGTACAAGTGCCTTAGAATTTTAGTACAGTACTTAAATAAATGAACTTAGTCACTTCTCACCACTGAAGTTAGTCCCTAAACAGCATTTTCCCGTATCTAAAGGAGTTCAGAAATGTTTTTCTCGAATTCAAAACTCTTGTGAATGTATTTGCATGATGACTTAATTAAAGAAATGACCAGCCTACCAAAATCTAAATCCATTAAAAATGCATTATTAAATATCAAACTAAACCAAAAATCTTACCGCTTCACACCCATTTCCTCCTTCATAAATCAACTTTTTATTTTTCTATAAGCAGTAGTATATTAACTCGGTGTAGTAGACTGATGCATTCCCAGCCCTCACAGTGAAGCATTTATCTGACTGTTTCGAGATTCAAGAAGCAATTAGAAAGCAGCAGAGCATGTTCATGCAGTGCTTCTTATCTGTGGAATAAACTCTGCTCTGTGATTAATAAGACTGGCCCGACTGTGACATTTAAATCCAGACTTAAGACTCATTATTTCTCTCACATATGACCAGTCATATTGTGTGCACATGATTGCCGTGACCTTGTCCCTATTTAAGAGAACTCTTTAATTGAATGGGTGCTTGTAGCCCGTTCGTTTTCATGAACCGTCAGAAAATGCAGGAACCATATGAACACAAACTGTGTGCATCAATCTGGGGGTGAAGCAAAACGGACCGTGTCAGAGCTGCTAGTGGTTCCCCCTCGAATTTCATTGGGTGTTGCCTTGACAACCACTTACTCTGCCAAGGACCTGGAACATTCCCCCCCCTCCGGTATTGTATACTGTTTACCTCGTTCTCACATCCTGGCTCATCAGAGATCTTAGGCAGTCCTGGAATTGTCTCATCTCCAAGCATGACACTTGGCACAGGAGCCAAGCACTCTTGGAGGAAATTGGCTCCTTTTTCTGACTGGGATGCTGTTTGGCGATTCGCTCTTCATCTCCAGTGCCTCAGTCATTTCACTTCTGGAGCTGCATGTGAGCACCAAATCACGTCCCCCCCACGCCATTCGGTTGAGTTCACCTGACACCGGCGAACTGGTGTAATGACTCAAGTTTAAGAGCTTGTCTACCAGATGCAGTGATGAGGGTCCGAGCTTCAGATATCAGGTTTAAGGGCCCCGCTTTCTCCAGTATATCTGGGTAACGGCATTTTATATTGTCTTTTTGATGAAGAACGGGGGACGTATTTATCCTGGAGTGTTTTTCATACTTCAGGAGCAATTTAAAAAGGGGGATGAGGTTTCTATGAGACCTCAAATGGGCTCATAGGGCTGGGTATTACTGCATTAAATATACCACTGCTACAGTTGTACAAGTGTTCAGGATGTAGTATCCCTGCATGATTCTGCAATAACTCATCAGGCATAGATGATAGAAGGTTGTTTTCATTTTGAATCTTGGAAAAGCAGCAAATAATTTACCACACAAAAGGCTGCAGTAAAGTTTAAGGCATGAAAACCACCAACTTAAGTTTAGGCATGAAAACCATTTTGTCAATTTAAGGGAAAACGTCATGGCAAAATGAGTACATAAATGTAGAGTAAAATACATACGAAAACAATATAACACACATACGGAAAACACGTCACACAAACGTCAATAAAAAACGTGACAATCGTCACTTGACAAACGTCACTAAAGTAACTTACAAAAAAAACAAAAAACACCAGGAACAAAGATTGAAAGTCCGGTGTTTGTTGGACCCATCCACTTCCCCACACGCCCACCGTAAGTGTCAGGTCAAAGCATTAGTGGCCAAATGCTGCTGGTTGAGTGTAAAAATGTATGCAACATGTATGAAAAATGTCAACTCATAATTGAGAGGGAACAGAATAGTGAAGAGAAAATACAGTTTGGAATTCACAGAGATCCAGTTTAGGTGTTAGACTACGCTCCTTCATCACTTGAAGCGCACCTGATGTTTGGATAATATGCAAAATATTCAGAGCCAACCAGGTGGTGCCTCTAAATGTACCTGCTTTGAGTTGCGTTCACTTTGCATTATAGGTTTCGACTGCAAATTTTTCTATGAAATTCCATTGTTGTTAGGTCCAAGTTCATTATGAGCTGCTGCGCCTCTTATGTATGGATGACAGGTATGGCAGACTACACGCAGGCAGTAGAAAACAGTTATTTTTAGCACATCAATAGCTCACAGGTAACCTTTGAATTGGCAGAGCAGCCAAGAGTGTATGTCAACAGAGGGTGGATCGTTAATAATATAGCTGCTCTATATTTCCTCACTATATACTGTAAGCTTTTCTCTTTCATTCGTTTTAATCACAAACATCAGAGTGTGGAATGCAGAGCACATCTATTAGCTGTAGCAAATCGTGGATGATGAAATATATATGTTATACTGTACACAAAAGTCGAAGAGGTACATGAGCATTCTGGGGCAATTCAACCCCATCATGGCATCATTTTACAAGGGTAGACACACTGTGTGCAGTATAGAGAGATCAGCCACCCTTTGGACAGCTGCTTTTAATGAAACTGGAGGTGAATGGAGGTGGGTTGCATCAATCGGACACCGAAATGACGAATGAGTGGCTCACAGAGGTCATTGCAAAATCTAAAAAAAAAAAAATAGAGTGAAAATTGTCCTCCTGATTGAACTTTTGCTATAAGCTTCATGTCATGTGGGCACTTAACAGTATTAAATAAGGTCCCTTGGTACAGCACACAGATGCAGCCAGGGTCTTAATTTGAACTACAACCTCTGAGAATCATTCCCTTATGAACTCTCTGTAATGTTGATCATTATTCTCATTTTACTTGGGCAAACAAGAAGAAAGAGAATACTCCAGGAATACACACCTACAAATAGTGCTGCACAATTAATAACATTTTATCAAAATCGCAGGATAGCCTACTGCAATTTTTAAATCCAGGAGTCGGTCTGAAATGACCACAACCTCTTTTCAATGCATTACGTGGCATATAAAGCTACGCCAAAGCAGGGTATGGTTTAGGGCGTGGCTACTTTGCGTTGTCCCTCTTATTGTCTTCGAGCTTTAACCCTTTTCACAGTGTGTTTTCAGTTCATGAAAGTCAATCATAACCTTTTTGGTTGCCTGACAATGTTTTATTCAGCGTTCGTTGTATTTAGCTCCACCCTCTCGTGTCACTTCTGGTTGCAAATGACCAATAAAAAACAAAATGGTGACAGCAAAAATCAAGATGTCGACGGACAGAAAAACAAAATGTAGACTGCCAAAATGCCGAACTCGAGCCTTCAAAACGAGTCCACAAACCAATGGTTGACGTCATGGTGACTATGTCCACTTTTTATATACAGTCTGTTAAAACCACAGTCTGATCTGCTGAACACTGAGCAGCTCCACTGGAGCAGTTGGGGATAAGGGCCTTACTCGAGGGCACATCAGTGGTGGCGATGGCGAGGAAGGAGCAAAGTGGTGATTTTTCACTTTTCCCAACCAGGTTTATCCTGACGGTCTGGGGATTGAACCGACAACCTCCCGGTCACAAGCTCACTTCTCTTAACTTTTCGTCCACCACTAACTGTTTGCCTGCTTGTAAGCTATATGCCGTCAATAAACCAACCCGTTCTCACTCCCAAGTCATCAAATACCACTGTGTGGTCAGTGCCCCTCGGCATCGGAAAACGATGCACGGAGGCGCCCTTTAGCAACAGGTATGTGACGAACCAGGCTTTCAACTAACTGCATTGTAAACCCAGCGCGCCGATATTCAATGGTCAGAGCTAGTTGATAGCGTGAGAGTCCGATGGGGTGGGCGGGATGGGTGGTGGATGGGTCAAACAAACACAAGACTTTAAACCAGGAGACAGGTGTTCGTGTCCAGTGTGAAACTAAAAGTAACGTTGACTTATTTTGTCACGTGAGTCGTCGGTATCGTCAGTCCCATGAGTCACATGAGTCTTTAGTCAGTGAAGTTAACGCCAACTACAACCGTTTCCTAACCCTAACTAAAATGGTTGTATTGCCTAAACCTAATTTCCTGTGAAAATGAAAGTTTATTTTGAAAGGACACTATGCATGTAACAAGCGTAAATTGACACACCGTCCCCGGTCTGTCCAAAACTAACGTAAAAGAGGTACCTCATGCGTCGGTCTCCGATGCCGAGGGGCACTGACCAAGCAGCGGTATTTGATGAGTTGGGAGTTAAGCCGGGTTGATCCCATCCATTCTTGTTGCCATTTTTCTTTTACTATTTTTTTTTATGGAGTTATTTGAACACTTAGTGCAAACAACTCCAAATGAATGTATAATCCTTACAGATCCTTTACCTGGAGACTCAAGTTAAGCCCTGGTCCCTGGTAATCCTGTTTCCCTTTCCCTGTTCTCCACCCTTACCAAACACCTTTCAAGGCTATTTATATTTTATTGTGCTCCTGTCACACTTAACATGCTTGACGGTCTGTAATGCAGACATGGGCTCTAAAAGGGCTTTGTGTGTATGTGTGTGTGTGTGTGTGTATGTGTGTGTGTGTGTGTGTGTGTGTGTGTTTACCTATTACCTTCACCCCACTTTCACTGTTTTTATTGAGCTATTTTAGTGTTGATTGTTCTTTGAATTAAATAGTTTTCTTTAACCCTCCGAGACCTACAATAGACCCATTTTTGTATTTTTTAAGGGGGTCCAGTGTTTTTTTTGGGGGAGATAGCAGGTCAACAGTAGATGTCACATAGAAGTGGTGTACATCATCTGAAAGCTGAGAACCTGAAGATTAATTTGAAATGCAGCTCAGCACTGTGTGTCAAGTTTTCTAGTCATAAATCAGAAATAAACATTAATTAATTACTTAATTAAAATAAATGAATTATGAAAGGGTATAAGGGTTTAGAACATTATGATGGAAGTATCTGATGGCCATCCCCATGCTCTGTTATGTCTCATAAATTGTTGCAACAATTTTTGGGGTTGATACCATTTGTTACACAGATTTTTTTTCACTCGAAAATTCATGAAAATGATCAATAATCCCTCAAAAATATCACATTAAGACACCAAGACTTTGAGGAACACCATAGAAAAATCCATGCTATGATTTGGTATCAAAAACTTATGACATTTGGAGATTTCTGCAACAATTGCATTTTTGTCTTTTTCCTTTTTTTTTGGTCAGCAATTGGATGTCGAGCACTTCTGTTGTGGAAACTGCTCAGAAAGCCCCTTATTGTCAACTAGCTAAGAAAGTCATCCATCCTCTGAATGCTCTAGGTCTCTAGTTTGTGGCTGTAAAGTTTCATGAGGCTGTGATTATCCTAGAGGTCACCACAGGTAATTTTATACAGTGAGGTCAAATTAAAAAAAGATGGTCCCACTACAATGAAATGGCTACTATGGGGATTAACATCATCACACATCAATACAATTGAGCTCATTGGATCCAAAAGAGTCTCACATTTACAGTGACTCCCAATATATGTAATTCCAAAACTGTTTAGGGACCCCGATAGCAGAAAGGTGTGTTAGAAATATTCTAACACACCTTTTTAGAATAGGCGGAAATAACACATTTGTACTGCATTCAAAAGACTGCATTTCTTTGCCCCAAACTGCATGTGATTATCATAAAGTGGTCATGTCTGTAAAGGGGAGACTTGTGGGTACCCATATAACCCATTTTCATCCACATATCTTGTGGTCACAGGTCAAGGGACCCCTTTGAAAATGTCCATGCCAATTTTTCCTTGCCAAATTTTAGCGTAACTTTGGAGTGTTATTTAGCGTCTTTAGCCAATTTACCAATGGATTCCTTAGGTTTTCTAGTTTCAAATGACATCTGAATGTGTTTTTTTGAAATTAAAGCGTGTAAACATGTTCTAGTAGAAACCCAAAATACAAGTATGGTCCTGAAAATGAGCATGATGTGTCCCATTTAGTACTTATTTATTATCCTTTGCCGCAAGGATATGAATTAGAATTGAATATATAAATGATTGTGTAGAATATGATGGAATTAATCTTTCTTAACCAGAAAGAGAGCAGAAGAAAGCAGATGATTACAATGACCACACTGTATGACAGTAGAGATAATTATAGAAACGGTTCTCCTTTTCTCTCCAAAGACCGCAATTACACACCCACGACACCTAGTGTTTCTCAACAGATCAAACATGTTACACCTGCGGTTGTTGTAATTGAGCAACGATAGATGAAACACAATCAGTTTTTATGTTTAGGGTCTTTATATTTGACAACAGTGTAGAGGAATGGATCATGTGACAAAAACACTGTCAACGATGACACACAAAGCTTTTAAATTCACAACAGAAGTGATGGCGTGAAATGCTTTTTGTTCCCTCAGAGCACAGCGGGCCCCCTGGGACATGCCCTCAAAGACGAAGCAGGGGACAGCGGCGCTCCTCATGAAGCAGATATTTTTATATAGACCTTGAATTCAGATCCAAAGCATCTCTACAGGCTCGCACAACCTAATGGATATCCTACGGTGTTTAACAAGCACAGAAAGAAGCATGGACGGAAGGTATGCCGGAGCAGAGAACCATTCCTCCTTGAACAGCCCTGGAAAAGAGAAAATCACAGGGACTTATCCGGATGCTTTGGGTGGTAGCTCTTTGTGTTTGACTCCATTGTTCTTGCCATTTGTAGAGACCCCTTCCTGCAACTTTAAAAGTACATTCAATACTTCCAGAATATAAAAGACTTGCTCCAACTTTGACTAACGTCAAATCAGTTTTAAAAACTTTTTCCACCGTCTGTGACTAAAACTTCAGCATACACCTTGAACTTTTACACCTCGACCTACCTCATATTTGTTTCTCTGACTCGATCGTTTTGATTTTTTTGTAATTTTTTGTGTTTATGCTGTTTCTCCCATGTGATGTCTTAATGCATGATGTGAAGTAGGGATGGGCGATGACAAACTTTAAATTGGATATGATACCGATACTTTTTGTTTCAATGTTAACGATACTGATCATTTCTTAAAATGGGTATGTGATTTTTCAAAATAATGGTAATTTTTAGGAAAATAAATATATATATTAAAAATTATTAAATTAAAGGCATATCAGACACATTATTACACAAGCAAATATGAGTTCAATTTAATAAAAAATGCTTGTTCCAATAAGTGTAAAAAGAGTCCAGTATTTCACAAAAATACTCTGATTAAATTATAAAATAATAATAATAACTAACATGAACAAAATAAACTGAAATACCAACAAACACATTTGCATTTTCTTAAAGATGTCTTAATCTTCTTAAACAGACCATGATTTTTCCAGAGCAACTTCCACTTTCTACAGCTATGTATTGTTTTTTAAATGTTTGAGGAGGTTACTCGTGTTAATGCTGGTTGGCACTTGGTTATCACAAATAGTGCATTTTGCTGTATTTGTATCAACAGGTGAAAAGTAGTGCCTCAACACTCTACGCTTCCTTTCTGCCATTCTGTCACATGTTTGATGATCTGCTGCGTGCACGGTTCTGATGGTTTCCACAGTCATGTGGCACTGGCCAGCTAAACACTGTATGTCAGGGTTGTTTTGGCACAAATATTATACAAGTACAGAAGCAGTGAAAACGTTTGGAAGTGAGGCAGCCATCCGCGTTTCGTATTATTTATGATTTCGTCAGCGATTATTCTTTAAAGGAATTTATACCAAATGCGTAGCTTGAGAGTATGGAAGTATCAATCCTGCAGTATTGATCCACCCATCCCCACTGTGAAGCACTTTGAAAAGCCTGTGTATGAAAGGTGCTATATAACTAAAATTGCCTCACAACAATTTATTGAAAATCAGATTCTGCAAATAAAAAGTGTCTCGCTGTCGATGTGCATTAGCAATTCTTAACATACCCTTATTGATTTGATATATCATATATCCTGATACATTATATATCCTGTATACAGTAGATGAAATACAATCAAATCTAGAGAGTTTGTGTGTTTAGGGTCAAGAATGTAGAGGATAAGAGTTATTTGACAAAAACTGTGGATGGTGGAGAAATCTAAAGTGGTCAGAAAACTAAAAAAAGATACACTGTCAAAGATTACACAGATCCTGGCAGGACATGCAGGAATTGAATATTAAGTATTATATCTGTTCCTGCCACATGCTACTATCCCTTCTTTTTTACTCCTCCCATGAGGTCTTGTGATAACACCAGTCAAGAGACATGGCGGAAACAACATAGTCTTGACAACAACAGTGAAGGTTGAGTCCTCCTCATTAGTGTGCATCTGGTGGCACTTGGTAAGCTCAGCGCGGAGCATAGAGATGACCCATATTCCTGGCCTGTTATCTCTGATTGCCGCACCGTGGCGGAGGCTTGATTAAGTGTTTTCAGCCACCGTGCCGCGCTTGAAGTGCGGTGGGAAAAGTGAAAGCGAACATTTGACTTTCAAATGAGCCTGGCAGAGTTAAACTTGGAAGCCACATATATAGGGGGGGGGGGGACTATTCTTGAACACTCGAGACAGCAAAGATAGAGGTTTTGAAAGGAGCGACGAAGACGCGAAACAAGAGAACAACCACGGGCGAGAGCCATGAACGCACTGTCTCGAGAAACTTTGTGAGTAAACACACAAGAGGAAGTCTCGCTCTGCGAAATAAAGTTGGTGGGAAGGGTGCAGGCGCTGGATGTGTTTTAATCTGATGTGTGTCATTCAGCTCGCTGCCAAAGGCGCTGTGCTATTTGTGGTCACTGTGGAGGGGAATAGTTAATTATTGTGCACAAAAGTGTGTCAGCATTCAGCGTGTCACAGTCAAGTAGACAGTGAATCTGCTGTTTGAAGTCATTGAAAATAGCAATTTCACATTGACAAAATTCACACTGAAGCATTGCCAAGTGTTCTCCCAGTGTAGTTTGAGCAAGTGGCAAATTACCTTGAGTGTTGGTACACCCTGAGAACCTATAATGAGTGAGAGCTTAACAACATGCAATCATCAGGATGCATTTTAAAACATTCAGGTGAAAGGAATATTCATACAGTGTGGTTGATTAATGTGTCACACTGCTTTTACAAAGGGTGTCAAGTGTTCTTCGTATGATGATATCACGCGGGACAATTTCAGTGGTTTATTCAACAGACCAGGGACGGCCTGTCAAAATACCCTTGTTACATGCATAGTGTCCTTTCAAAATAAACTCCTGTCAATATACCCTTGTTACATGCATAGTGTCCTTTCAAAATAAACTTCTGTTTTCACAGGAAGTTAGGTTCAGGCAACACAACCACTTCGGTAGGGTTAAGAAACGGTCGTGGTTGACGTTAACTTCACTGACGCGACTCACGTGACTAAAGACTGACGTGACAAAATATGTCAACGTTACTTTTAGTTTCAAATGGGACACGAACACCGGTATCCTGGTTGAAAGTCTTGTGTTTGTTTGACCCATCTACCACACCTCCCGCCCGCCCTAAGCAGACTCTTATGCTATTAATGCTACATCACCTGCTCCGATCTCGAATAACGCCGTGGGTGGGTTAACATTGGAGTTAGTTGTGCGGGTGCTTCCGTGCGTTGGTTTCCGATGCCGAGGGGACACTTACCAAACGGCTGGTATTTGATGAGTTGGGAATGAGAACGGGTTGAGGAGACCGCTGATCTTGTGAAATCAAGTCAACAATAACTTATTTTACTGTAGTTTTGTTACGTAACCTCCATACTTGAGGGGTGGTTGTTACTCAGAGGTATAGTAGGTTGTCCACCAATCGGAAGGTCAGTGGTTCGATCCCTGGCTCCTCCGGTCACATGTCGAAGTGTTCTTGAGCAATACACTTAACCCCAAATTGATCCCAAAGGCTGTGCCGTCGGTGTCTGAATGAGTATTTAGATTAGATCCTGATGGGCAGGTTGGCACCTTGTATGGCAGCCTCTGTCATCAGTGTATGAATGTGTAAAGAGCTTTGAGTGGTTAGAAGACTACAGAAGCGCTAAATAAATGCAAGTCCATTAACCATTTACTTTACTAATTTCAGTTACGTAACAAGCTTAGTTATTTTACATAACAAACATGCTTATTTTAACCCAAACCGTAACCTTTTCCTAAGACGAATTAAGTAATTATGTCGCGTAAACCTAAAAAAGTAGTTTTATTGCGTAAGTAAACCTTTGTTTGAAGTTTATTTTGAAAATACATTGTGCATATAATGAAGTGAAAGTGACACTTTGTGTCCCTGATACCAAAACTGACGCTAGAGGGGTACTATGAGAATCACAGTTTGAAGCGTAGGGCCATTGACCAAGCTGCCATATTTGACGAGTTGGGTGTGAGAACGTGTTCATGGGATTGAACCAGCTGTAGTGTTTTTTTTGTAAGAAGACTTTGTTATAACTACGCTACTACTTCTGTCATTGGGAGGTGGTAGACCTATAGTACCAGTGTGAGGCCTGGATCGACCCGGGTCACACAGCTCTCTAGATATCTTCTAGGGAGTTATAGGCAGAGTTCTGTTAATGGTCATTTTGACCTTTCAGTCCGCCCACTCATCATGAAGTGCCATTATTCCATTGTATTTAGCGATTGACACTGCTCACAAGACAGCAGCTGTCCACGTAGCCAAAACCTGGCTCCACCAACACAACCCGATTGAGATAAACATGGAGGAAAATTCTCCAGCGGTATAGCCAGTGGATAATTAACCTGCTGAAGGTAGGCTGGCTGGTTTGTGTTGCAGCTGTTTTAGCCATGGCTGTGAGGGTATCACCAGTATTAGTATCACCAGCTGTGCTGCAGGGTTGCAGAAACTGGTGCATGGTGAGATCATGCCAGCTACAGTAATAAGGACAAAAGGAGGTGCAGCATAAATTGGCAACACAGAGTATTTAACCATTTTGTATTAACCATGTGAGACCCACAATAGACCCATTTATCTTTTTTAGGGGGGGCACAGGGTTTTTTTTAGGGGGAGACAGCAGGTCTACAGTAGATATCATATAGAAGTGGTGTCTGAAATCTGGGAACCTGAAGATTAATTTGAGTTGCAGCTCAGCACTGTGTCAACTTGTTCTAGTCATAAATTAGGTATAAAGGTTTAGAATTCCCATGCTCACTTATGTGTCATATGTTGTTGCAAAAATGTTTGGGTTGATACCATTTGTTACACAGATTTGGTGGTAAATTTAACATTTTTTTTAACCACTGGAGAATTGATAAAAAAAAAAAAAAAAAAAAAAATCCCTCCAAAATACCACATTAAGTCACCAAGACCTTGAGGAACACCATGGAAAAAGCCATGCTGTGATTTGGTATGAAAAACTTTTGACATTTGGAGTTTTCTTTTGGAAAATAATTGCATTTTTCCATTATTGGATGGCGAGCACTTCTGTTCTGGAAACTGCTCACAAACCACCTTTTTTCACAAAGCCATCCATCCTCTGAATGCTCTACGTCTGCAGTTTGTGGCTGTAAAATTTCATGAGGCTGTGATTATCCTAGAGGTCACCGCAGGTCATTTTATACAGTGAGGTCAAGTTTCAAAAAATGGTCTCAATACAATGAAATGGCTACTATGGGGGCTAACATCATCACACATGAATACAACTGGGCTCATTGGATCCACAAGAGTCTCAGCTTTCCAGTCATATCAAATGTATGCAATTTTAAGGACCTAAGTGTGCAGAATTATTCAAATACACCATTTTTAGAATAGGCAAAAATAAGATTTTTATAGTGCATGTATAAAACTGCATGTTTTTTGCTCAAAACTGCATTAACCTGACTTTGGAGCATTATTTAGCTTTCTCCTCGACAAGCGAACACGACGTGTTTGGTATCAATGGATTCCTTAGGCTTTTCTAGTTTCATATGATATCTGTATATTGGCTGAACCTGCTACAGCCTCTGAAAGATAGTCGGTTGTGATATCCCATAGCTTATTCACATTTTAAATACTGTATGTTGGAATGAAAAAAGCGTCTACACTTGGATATTTCTTCATATTTGTTGTTTGCCCTTTGGTTTTTTGTCCCTTGTTAAGTGTTCATTTGTGAAACTGAACCAGCAGTTCATACCCCATTGCATGCACAGCTTTGGTTTTGTTGCACTGCATTATTAATGTGTTACTCTGTGCTACTACACCAAACATCATCTACAGAGAGAAAGAGATAGAGAGAGAGAGATCTCCTTTGCATATTTTGGCTAAGTCCTAAATATTGTTGAAAGGTTATTTAGTGATTTTCACATCAGCATGAGTTGAAAATGGGAAAGGTTGATACTTCTGAGATGGTCTAATGAGTACACACGGCAACTCTCCCAAACAGGGCGAGCAAATTATGCTGTGTACATCATTACATGTGATGCAGAAAATATCTGCGAGAAAAAGGGGGCTTTATTTTCGCCTCTTGTCTGTAAAAGGTTGAGATTTGCATATAAATTGACCATTTTATTTCTCCCACCGCAGCCCCTTTGCAGCCCTTATTTAATTTGTGGTCATGTTAATGAGTTCTGCTGGTATGGCACAATGTGGGACTACTTATACAGTGTATTTGAATGCACATTGTCAGTTTGGGTAATGGCCTCATTTCTTGATTGGACTACACTGCATTCAAACTTTAGTGAAAAACCTGCAGGTTCTGTATGTTGTCCCATTTTTTGTGTATGCAAAGATTTGAATTTGTGTTCCCCAAACAGCTGGCCATAAACAATACGTACAATTGCTCCAAATGTATTTTCCTGATGAGGTTTTGTGTACATGGGAGTTGGGGTTTTTCAATGCAAAATGCAAAGAATGAGGCTATTACAAGAGCAATGTTTCGTCTGGACTATTATATTTTATAATAAAACAAACATCACATCTGATAAATGCCCTGATGAACCTTGGGTTTAAGAGGTGTAATGTGGATTCCTTAAGCCTTAAGCCTGGGACTTTCCCATGCAGTCTGTGTGCTTCATGGACTTGGAGATGGCTTATGACCACGTCCTCTGGGGTATCTTCTGGGGTGTCCTGCCTTATCTGTACTGTATGGGGTGCCAGGGCCATTGCTATGAGTGATTCAGGCCTTGCATAAAAGCAATGAGAGATTTGTCCGTATTCTCCGCAGGAAATCAAAGGCGCTCTCAGAGGGTGTTACACTTAGCCAGGGTTATGCCTTGTCACTGATTCTCACCCATGCACAGAAAATGCAATCAGGGTGGGGAGAGTGTCGGGTATGGTGGCCTCAGAATTCGCCCTTCGCTAAGCCCAAGCCCCCCTGCTGCTACTCCGTCAAGCTGTCGGAGCTATACCATAAAGCCCGCACTGTCACTAACTGCACTCCCTGCATAGATATGATCTAATCTAATTTCAGAGAAGCAGACAGAGGAATCTACAATATGCGTTTGAAGTATATATACATATATGTCAAACTGATTCAGCAGCGGAAACAGGTTTAAAAGATAAAGATAGAAGCTAAAGCGTACAGATCACAGTGTGAAAGTGAGCCAACATCACCTGTCATTTGAGACCGAAGACAATGAAATCAAGGTGCAACACTGTTCCTGTAAAGCCGGTTATTCACTGTTTTTTATTCACAATAACTACAAAGCAAAAGCATGCTGCCTTAAAAAAGGACATTTATCAATCATTGGAATAGCTGCCCTCTTTGCATACGTCAATCCTGTAGCAAATCCTCATTTAAAGGGGACATATCAATCTCATTTTCAGGTTCATACTTGTATTTTGGGTTTCTACTAGAACGTGTTTATATACTTTAATGTTTAAAAAAAACTTTATTTTCCTCATGCTGTCTGATTGAATATACCTGTATTTACCCTCTGTCTGAAACGCTCCATTTTAGTACATTTCAATTGAATTGCAACAGAATTGCGTTGCTAGGCAACAGCTTGGGTCCATGTTTACTTCCTGTTAGCTGATGTCATTCACATACACTGCAACAGGAAATAAACCGGGACACATTTAGAATGTTTACGTTTAAAACTTTGAAATGGTCTAAATATTGTAGATTTGTGACATCACAAATGGACAGAAATCCTGACGGCTTGTTTAAAAAGCTCAGTTTCTGAATACAGGCTGTGCATTTCACTGTGGATTAAGTGTTTCAATACTTTCATAGTATTTATGTAGAACTTAAACCTGCTTTATAATATAAAAGCCATGAAAATGTCACTTTTTACAATATGGAGCCTTTAAATACCATTTAAGAATGCATTATTTAAGCAGCTGATTGATAGTCCAGTGTTGATCATGTATAATGTTTTGTACTTTTTCTAAAATAAAATATAAATAATTATAGATGATGTAAATGTATGTAAAATTTATGAATATTAGGAAAATTTGAATGACCGCTTTTTTAATGTAAGGCAGTTAAAAGTGAATATGAGTTGAACATAGCGTAACACAAATTTGATGTTGTAAAAAGTATGTATATGATAAAGATGATGTACTGGATTGTGGACCCTAGGAAGAATAGCTGGTGCCATTGGCATCAGCTAATGGGGATCCCTTTTAAATAAATAAATAAATCAGGATTAAATATTTTAATCTATTGACAGCCCTAGTAGAAACTTAACATTTTAGAAACATATATCTCCTTCCAACCTCTCACACAGAGTGTCTGTGCAGTGGTACCGAACGCCGATGGCCGTGAAAAAAACCTCGGTATTTGATGCCCTGGGAATGAAAACGGGCTGGTTCGATTGATAAATACTCACCACACTGGGACTTTACAGGCCACTGTCTTATTGAAAGAGAACAGAAACTAATGTGTTCAGGATTAAAACAGTTAGGTATTAGACAGTCACCACAGGCTGATGAAAAAAACCTCGGTATTTGATGCCCTGGGAATGAAAACGGGCTGGTTCGATTGATAAATACTCACCACACTGGGACTTTACAGGCCACTGTCTTATTGAAAGAGAACAGAAACTAATGTGTTCAGGATTAAAACAGTTAGGTATTAGACAGTCACCACAGGCTGATGAGCGTACACAGCAGACAGCATTATCCAACAGAGACACAGACATGATTTTGTTGTCAGTGCTCTCATGAAACACTGGATGAGGCGACTAATGGAATAGAACCCAGTAAACCTTTGATCCCAGTCGGAGAAACCTAAAATCAAAGGACAAATGAGGCTGTGCACTCCAACACTGGACACTTCTATCAAATCCGCTGACCTCATTTCACTGCATTACAAAAAAACAAAAAAAAAAAACACACACACACACACACAAAAGTGTGTGTGCATGCATGGCACATCTCCTTGTTTCCTGTGGTCACTTACAGCAGCCGCATACAGAATGAGTTGTTTCTGCTCTCAACAATTATGCAGCATACTATTTGTATAATGAGCAATCCTTAATTTACTCTGGGTATAAACACTCACAACCTTCAATGAAAGTGAAGGCCTCTGGGACACAAAATGGAACAATACGGGGTTGGCGAGAAATTCCTGTTGGGCTTGTGCAATTATTTTCTCGGGTTGCTGTCACGGTCTTCCTCAGTTCAGCGAAAAGTAACAGCCCCTCTGTGATAAACTATAATTACGTCGTATTCATTCATGCTGTTAACATTAATCATGAAGCACTCAGGATCAGTGGTCAGACACAAAGGCGGGTTTGGATCACAGGAAAAAAGTTGCAGATTTCAAGTACACGTCATGACTCGGGTGATAAATCTTTGAGATGACGAGGTCAAGTTGATTTCTTAAGTGTTTTACCGAAAAAGTGTTTATTCAAATCATAGCAACAAAATATTTATTCTTACAAATGTGATGGTAAGAAAGCACAAGTTGTATTGCCATGTACACACTAATTTGCATCAGTCCCCATGTCATGGAATTTTTTACTATCTCTACCAATACATTCTCACTCCCAACTCCTCGTACACTGTACCGCCGCTTGGTCAGTGGCCCCAAGCTTCAAACGTTGACGCTCTAGGTACCGCTCTATTGTCAGTTTTTGACATGTCAGGGACGGTGTCAGTTTCTGCTGGTTATAGGCATAGTGTCTTTTCAAAATTAACTTCTGTCTTCACAGGAAACGTACCGTTTCCGCTTGTTGCATGCATACAGTGTCTTTTCAAAATAAACTTCTGTGTTCACTGGAAACATACAGTTTCCGCTCGTTACATGCATACAGTGTCTTTTCAAAATAAGCTTCCATATTCACAGGAAACTCAAAGTTTCCATTTGTTCCAAGTTTCAAATGAACCCGTCCAGCGCGACGCGTCCGGCTCACGAAACTTGGACCAAGTTCTCAAACTGGCCGATCTAGTTCTAAAATTAAACGAGATTCAGCAGTGGCTTAGCCTATTTCTCGCTTAAAGTGTTTTTGGTGGTTTGTTTAGACAGAATAACAGAAAGGTGATGAGCAGGCCGCCATGTTGTTTCCTGTTTGAAACGGCAAGCAGAAAACCAGGGACCAATCACATGCATTCCATGTCAACGGCCAGTTGAGTGGAGTTTTAACATTACAGACATGACCACTGACTATTTGTGTAACAATTTAGCCACAAATTCACACACTGACTATACACAGTGCAGCCATATACCGAGTCTTGTTGTTGTTTATTTGTAAGCCTGTTGATTGTTTTTCTTCTCTTAATCATAGGTCCATTAACCTCAGACTAGTAAAACACACAACAAAGCTGAGCTCTGCATCCTCGCTGCTGCACTGCTGCCTGCTCTCAGAAATTTAACTCCCTCTACCTCCCTATCCTCCAACTGTATTAGCATTTAATCATACAGGAATTCTGACTGTTTAATACATGTTAATTAAATGAGTATCTGTGGGGTTTGTGAGCTCAGGGACAGTCTGTGTCAAACTTGCTCAGACTCGATCCAGAGCATCACATGAGCAGAGCCACACTGCCAAACTAAAATGCATACCGCTACAATAAATGGTTCAAACCTTGACGCGAGTGACCTGACTGAACTGCAATAGTAAAGAAACAAAGCATGCACAGGGTCCCCTAAGAACTCTTTGTGCCTTCCAAGTGAAAATCCAGAAAGGAAAGAGGAAGGCGGAGAGCATTACATGCACAGTGACATTACACGATGATAAATAAAGTTGTCATGAAATAGATGGCAGAGATGCAACATGCCTGCAGTTGTAGAAAAACAAGACTACCCTAGTCTAGACAAGAGTATATTTGATCCTAAATACAATCAATTTACTTTAACTTGATAACGTCTGTATGACAATAAAGTATGATAAATCAAATGTCTATCTTAATTTGTGCACGGATTTGTACGTTAGTGAAACCAAACAACCACTAAACAGACGGATGGCTCAATACAGATGGGCCAAATCCTCAGGTTTAGACTCAGCAGTCCATCTACACCTGAAGGACAAGGGACACTCTTTTGAGGACAATAACGGGCATATTTTGGACAGGGAGGAAAGGTGGTTTGAAAGAGAAGTGAAAGAGGCCATCTATGCCAAAGTAGAGAAGCCATCACTTAACAGAGGAGGTGGCCTAAGGCATCACCTGTCTTCCACCTACAATGCTGTCCTGGCATTCCTTCCCAGGAGATTAGACAACCATTCACCCTTTTTCACCCACATTTGGCATCAGCTGACTCTAACGACCCATGTGGCAGTCGTTCACACTAGGCTTCAGCTGACTCTACTGACCCATAACTACAGTCGTCACACCTAGGAGCACCAATGTACTGAGTGGTTTCTAGTATCCTGCTAAACGACCCCACAGAGGTTAAATTCCTGGGTTCCCCTACCATTTAGTCAGAACTGAAGAAGCTTCTTGGATGAGAAGTGAAACGTCTTCAAGAATCTAAACCAAGTCCAGTTGCTGATGATTTAACCCTTACTCGGTTCATTTGAGCAGTTTACGAGTAAATGTTTGTACCAGGAGTTGTTGGTCATTGGAGTGTGTTCCATGACAAACACAAAACGCCGTAGCACGTGGCAAGTAAGTCGGCATCGATGCAGGCTCGCTGGTGAAGGGTTTTATAACCCACTTCCACTCCCCACTAATTGGTTTGGGATGGCACTTTTTGACCCTCCATGCGAACGCCAAACAGAGTGGAAATGGGTAGGGAGAGGGTGGCTTGGAATTGGGCCTTAGTCTTAGCCTTGTGTTTCCCTCTCCCCTGTGTTTCCAGCTCCTTCCTGTCTGTGTCTCTGTGTGGGCGTGGCTCTCCTGGCTCCCGGCTCTGTTCATCATACACACCTGTCTGTAATCAGCCAATCATCTCTCCCAGTCTACACAGCTGCTTCTCATCAGCTTGCACTATATCTACCCTGACCTGTCAATCACTCCTAGCCAGATCATCGCGTCAGCTACTGTGGTTGTTAATGCGTCAGTCTGCTGCCCTGTTCCTTGAGATTGATTTCTTGTGTGATTTCCCCTTCTCTGTGACATCTACTGTTGACCTGCTATCTCCCCCTAAAGACCCCTTGCAACCTCCTAAAAAAGACAAAAATGTGTCTATTGTGGGTCTCAGAGGGTTACTCCACATTGATATTGCCTTGTTCATATTTAGCACAACATTAATACTACACGTGAAAAACATCCAGATCAATTTTGTTTTTCTTTTATTTATATTTGAGGCGTAATTTTATTTAGTTTATGTGCTTTTCATGTTATTCTTCATCTATGGCTCACTGTGGGAGTGAAATCATACTTGTTTCACAATGATTGACAACCATGTGGATGTATGGCTTTATAAATATCTAGTATTTATACAGCTGGCCCCAGTAGTAGTCTTTTTAGCTCTAGGCCATCTCTCACTGACAGTGTTGGTGTTGATTAGTTGTTCTAGTCTCATGTTCAGGACTTGATGGTGCTCCAGTGATTATCACCCCTGAGAAGAAAAAGCATTTTCAAAGCCTTGAGGTTCCCAGAGGAAACAATAATCAAAGTGAGTTATGTTTACAAACGCAGCTATTAAAAATAATACAACAAAACTGAACAATGCACAAAGCAGTAACATCGGTGTTAATTTAACTCTGAAAGGGGTCTTGAGAATCCTTGAAACTTTGCAGAGACAAACATAATGCTGCTGTGAAGGTTTTTCAACAAAATTGGATGGCCTTGTTTAAATTTATTTCGTCAAAAAATAGCACCCAAATGCTTCTGTTTGCCTCAGCTCCACCTCTTTACTGCAGTATCGGCACTTCACATCCCGAGGAAAACCTTGTAATCAATGCCAAGTTTGAGGGTTTGATGAGATCACTGTCCTTGGTTTCATTTTAAAAAAAAAATAACACCAATTTTAATTAAGTCACAATGTCTATGTGATGTGACAATATTGTTAAAATCAGGATTGTATATAAATGTTTTGTAACTATAGGTATGTTTTTTTGTCTTGGAGCTAGGGCTGTCAAAGTTAATGCGTTAATGCAAAATCTTTTTAACGGCAATCATTTTTTTAACACATTAACACAATCGATCTTTTTGAGGTTGTAGTGGGCTTAGTTTTAAAGCTAGAGTGAACATACTGGTATCATATGAAACTAAAAAAAACAAAGGAATCCATTCGTCCTACTAGGTTGACGCAAAGGAGGTTAAATAACGCTGCAAACTTGCGTTAAATTTTGGCCATTTTCAAAGGGGTCTGTTGACCTCTGACCTCAAGATATGTGAATAAAAATGGGTTCTATTGGTACCCAAGAGTCTCCCCTTTACAGACATGTCCACTTTATGGTAATCATATAAAGTTTCGGGCAAGTCATAGTCAAGTCAGCACACAAATGGTACATGTCCACAGCCTCTCCGTCCTTTCCATGCTTCCCATTCATTGTGTATGCATGGCTGCTATGTAAGCAGCCAGCAATGCATTCTGGTCGCTCCTCATTTGCATAAAGTTGGTCTAGGCTACTTTATGCCCATCAACCGTTGTTGCCTGTTGGGCTTGAGATTGCCATGTTATAATGATATAATTGAGTATATTTGTTATGCTACCTGTGAGTACCTGTTTCTGGACAATATTTGTCATTGTTTTGTGTTGTTAATTGATTTCCAATAAGTATATACATACATTTGCATAAAGCAAGCATATTTGCCCACTCCAATGTTGAGAAGAATATTAAATACTTGACATATCTCCCTTTAAGGTACATTTTGAACAGATAAAAAAAATGTGTAATTAATCAAGATTAAATATTTAAATTGATTGACAGCCCCACTTGGAACATCATCATTATTAATTTAAATACAAGTTAAACACAATAAATGTACATTAACGTAACTTTTACTCAAGATGTATTTTAAATTACATTAAGATACTGATATGCTCATTGCATAAGTCTACGGTTTGTTAAATGCATCATACTGCATTCTAAGAACATGTATTTTTAGTATGTGTAGCTTTTAATGACACAATTGTATTCACTAATAATATGTAAATTGTGTACATTTTAAGGCAATTAAAATTAATTCATTCTAACATAGTTTAAAACTTAAAGCCCCCCAGACGCTGCAAAATTTATCTCAAGAATAAATCCATAACATAAAATATTTGTATGTAACAACATCCCAGTTGTTTTTTGTATTAATTTTTTCTTAGCGGGAACCCCTCTTTTCAGCATATTTACTAGGATTAGCACCCTGCACAGCTCCCTCATCCCTGATATTTTCATATTTTCTCATGGACAATTTTGGCTAATGGCGACACTAGAGGAAAGGTCAGGGACGCACCAAAAACATCATCCTGAGGGGCTCATGAATTTATTTATGTATTAGTTTATTTAACATGGACAATACTGATTAACTTGGTTACATGGTGAGAAGCAATGCAATAGATACAATATGTATGAGGCCTCTCGCTGTGGCTAATTTGCAGCCCACGTCTCTAGATAGGCTTTTCAATTTAAGTTGAAACTGCTAAACAATTTTTTTACAACTGGATAAGAATAAAGGATAAGAACAACAAAAGAGATAAAACGGATTGTGTGCATTTGTATATGCATTTGTCTATGTGTGTATGTAATGTACATGACTCTGTATGCACTGAGGTATAGTTAAACATCCTCATATAACAGAAAATGAGATGTAGCACATTGTGACCTGGACGTAAATTGACTGACCAACCTGATTAATGCCTCACTCCGTCATTATGTAAAAGAATTTTTTTTTTAACAATGATAAAAATAGACTTTGCAAACTTTCTTTTGAATCCTAATAATAATTGTCAGTAGGAATACAGGATGGGGAAAGAGATACCTAAGGTACATCCTGAAAGTGCTGAACAGGATAATTAAAAAGGGTACAGGAAAATCTGACTATCCAAATTACTTTATTAAAAATAATCAACCAACCATAACCAAAACAAAAGAGATTGCAAATTAATTTAATGATCACTTTGTGAATGTTGGCTATAGTTTAGCAAATGATATTGTGGACCTGATAATGAAGGAGCGTGTAGATGATGACATTATTGATGCAATTCCAACACCATCTTTCTGATGAGAATTGAAGAGAAGGAACTAATTGATGAAGGGCACAATTTTTAAGACTACGAAATCCACTGATTGTACTGATATTGACATGACATTAGTAAAACATATAATAGAATATATAGCAAAAACACTGACTCACATATGTAACCAGTCACTCCAAACAGGCATAGTTTCCAAAAATATCCATATTGAAAACAGGAAATTCCTTTCTTTAAAAATGATTTCTCTTCTTCCTCAGTTCTCGAAAATTATTGAGTGGCCATCAATATGGTCTTAGATCTAATCGATCAACTGCAATGGCAGTGATGGAACTGACAGAAGAAACATCCACAGCAATAGAAAATAAGGAATATGTTGTAGGGGTATTCATAGATAAAAAAAAATATATAGTATTGATCATAGATTATTGATGAGGAAACTTGAAAAATATGGTATTAGAGCATAATCATGGCTTAATAACTATCCTGATAATAGACATCAGTATGTGCAAATAAACAATGCAATATCCAATAAATCTGGCTTGCTGAGGGTCACATGTGGGTCCTAAGTTGTTTATATTGTACATTAAAGGTGCAATTGATAACATTGATAACATTCTCTTCCCTGTTCCATTGCATTCACTTCACAACAAGTCGTTGCCAGCCATTTATCCATCTTTTTCCACACTAACTTACGACACAGAGATACCATATGATACCAATGTTATTTTACTATTGGCTCACAAGCCTTGTTAGAAATGGAAACGGAACTTCAGATATCTTTCAGATATCAGAGACAAACAAAACATGAATTTTGGACCCGCCAACATTTTTAAAATTATTAATTCACAATCATAATACTTTTTTTCAGTAAAAGCCATACTTTTATTTGGCACCTCTCTAAACATTCGTCTACATACAAATTTTATCAATAAGACCTTTAGCGATATTTGCAGTTTCTGAAATTCAGTGGAAACAGAATTGAAAATGTTAAAATGATGGTTTCATATTAATAAGTTCTCATTATAAATAAATAAAACTAAATTTATAATATTTAGATATTGAAAAGTCCATAATCATGATATATAATTGAAAAAATTCAAATACATTTTTGGGACTTGTTATACACCACAAACAATGCTGGAACCCCATAATAACCATGGAAAGACAACAATATTGAAGTCCATTGAAATATCGCACAAAACAAAAGACATCCTTAACATAAATTCATTACTGTTCTTTTATAGTTCCATACATTACCTACTGTGTGGAGTTTTGGGGAAACGCATACAAAACAATCACAAATCCATTTTTTTATGCTACAGAAGAGAGCTATAAGCATTGTAAACAAAGCTGATTATCATAAACCAACCAACATATAATTTATAGACTCACATGGTCTCAAATTTAGAGATTTGGTGGACATTAAACTGCACAATCAATGTATTAAGTAAAAAAAAAGATAAGATTCTTCCAGACTGTAGCCATAAGTTGTTCCAAATTGGTGAGTCAGTATGAACTAAGAGGAATTTGCATGTTTACAAAAATATGTATTAGAACAAAAGCAAAACAAAGATATATAACAGTCAAGGGAGTTTATTTGAAAAGGACATTAAAATGTTAAATAGATTAAAAAAAGTTATATATATATATATATATATATAATATTTATTTGTATTATATTTATTAATGGATAATACATATAAAACTGCGGTATGAACACTAGTGTTTTATTAATTTTGGTTTGGGACTAATATACATATATTTTATTTTGTTTCTATCATTTTCAGTGTATGAATTTAATGAGAATTGTGCAAAATAATTAATGTCAAAAGCATAAGTGTAATAAGCTAAGGCTTCATCCTACACCTTTTTGTTCATTATAAACTTGCTTTGGTTTGTCACTATTTTAAAAGTAATGCATTTTTATCATTTTTCATATATGTATTTGAGTTGTGTAAGTTGACAATAACCAAAAAAAGGATATCTCTCAAAGGTGCAGTTGGGAAAGAGACATCTAAGGGAAATGTGACAGAAACGGATGGAGCTCAAAGCAACATCTTTGAAGCGTTTGGCCTTGTAGCATTGAAATACGCAGAAAGATGTCTCATGTCTAAGCCGTACGTGTCAAAGAAGATGTCACAGATTGTTTGATTTAATGGTGCTGCAGAATCTGTGGGCTGTGTCGGTTTCATGGTCATGGTCACAGATTGTGGAGACAGATGAGATCCATTCAAATTAGTTATGTGAAATTCTGTCTACTAATATCTTAACAATAGAGTTTTAAAAGAGTTGTTGAACCGGAAAGAGAGAACATCACACCTCAGTGGGACGAGCAGGACACTGAAGGCAGAACAGTATGAACCGGGTTAGATTGTCACTGCTCTTATGTGTTGCTTTTACTCCTCATGTTCAGCTGGGGTTCACTCCAAATGCAATGGACATGTGTACTCTATATGTAGCTGCCCTGTATTACATCAGGCCAGTCTCATACACTTAGTGTAGCTATACCTACCAAAAGTAAAGCACTGTAGTTTGTGTTAATACCACAAAATCAATTTGTGTGTAATTCACGTAATCGCGAACCAGGAAAGATAAAGAGCAGCGAATGCCGTATAGGGAAGATGTCGGGGTGGATGGGTGCGTCAAAAAATAACCGACTTTCACCCAGGAGACTGGCGTTTGATTTATTTGCCACGTAACTTACACACTTAAGTCTCACCTCTTCTGCTATCATTTTAAACCAAACCACGATCTTTTCCTAAACCTAACTAGGTAGTTGTGTTGCCTAAGCCTTACTAAGTTGATCTTTTCTTAAGCCTAACTAAGTAGTTTTTTTGCCTAAACCTAACCATATTGATATTTTCCTAAACCTAACTAAGTAGTTTTGTTGCCTAAACCTAACGAAGTCGATATTTTCCTAAGCCTAACTAAGTACTTTTGTTGCCTAAACCTAACCAAGTCGATCTTTTCCTAAGCCTAACTAAGTAGTTTTGTTGCCTAAGCCTAACCAAGTCGATCTTTTCATAAGCCTAACTAAGTAGTTATGTTGCCTAAGCCTAACCAAGTCGATCTTTTCATAAGCCTAACTAAGTAGTTTTGTTGCCTAAGCCTAACCAAGTCGATCTTTTCATAAGCCTAACTAAGTAGTTTTGTTGCCTAAGCCTAACCAATTCTTTTTTTTTCTATGCATAACTAAGTTGTTTCATTGCTTAAACCTAAGGAAGTTGTTTCCTGTCAACATTGAAGTTTATTTTGAAAAGACTATGCATGCAACGAGCATCAATTGACATGTGATGTGGGCGGTCGTAGGAAAACAAACAAAAAGGCAGGAATACATTTTTGTAATATATATCATACGAACCGTTGCCCCTGAGCTGAAATTGAAAAGTATTGCTGTACATTCGTAGGAAAACAAACGAAAAACGAGGAATAACTTTTTTGTAAGATTTCATACAAACCGTTGCACGAAGATACAGTATGTTGATTAGATTGACTGCTCTTTTACACTTTGGTATTCACATAAACCCATTTAACAAATTAATTTTCTTAATAAAGCAGTAACTCCTGGTAATGGATTCCATACTGAAATGAGGCTTCACAAAATGTCATTATGACTTAACATTATGTTTACCAGTACATTGTCAATATGCATTGTGCACCCGTTCTCGTTTGAAGCTGGTTATTTTGTGGGAAAGCAGAAACCTGCCTGTAGGAACAAAGCCAACGCGTGTGTGTGAAGATCACACATCAGTGGCTTTGTTGCATTATGTTACCGGTAGGTTTTTCTCTCTGTTCCAGTGATTATAAGATTCAGCTGTGCAGCGATCGGCCTTGATTCCTCATTAATTCACTGCTGTTCTGTCGGGAATGTTTTGACAAGATGCAAATCTCAGCTTCAAAGGCTGTGAGAAATCGATTCCAGGAAGGACAGACTTTATTATGGGAATAATCGTACTAATAAATCAATTAAACTTATTCAGTTGACTCAGCTGATACACTATAAATAACCAGGTGACAATGTAATGATCATTGCCGCTAATGAAAAGGTAATGTATGCATTGTAAAATGGCTTCTTCTTCCACTGTTTCTCATTCACACCAGCAGTCATTTCTGCTGTTTTTCCATTACAGTACAACTGTGACAACACGTAATTGAAAAAAAAAAATGATAACCGTTATGTTTTTCTGTGTGAAAAACCAATATGACTGCAAACACTATTGAAGCTAATTTAAATAATGTCTAATTATAACGGTACTAATTTGGCAGACTTTACACCCAGGCCCTGCGGAAAGCAGAGCAAATCAAGGGGGTGAGACCCAGAGGCGCAAGTGACACTTTAGGTGGTGAAAATGTATATATATATATATATATATATACACTGATCAGCCATAACATTAAGACCACTGACAGGTGAAGTGAATAACATGGATTATCTCATTACAATGTTACCTGGCAGTGGGTGGGATATATTAGGCAGCAAGTGAACATTTTGTCCTTGAAGTTGATGTGTTGGAAGCAAAAAAAAATGGTCAAGCGTGAGGATGTGAGCGACTTTGACAAGGACCAAATTGTGATGGCTAGACGACTGGGTCAGAGCATTATCTCCAAAACTGCAGCTCTTGTGGAATGTTCCCGGCAGTGGCGTAGGCAGAAATCACAGTGCGGGGGGTGGGCACAGAGGAAATCAGGTGGGCCTGTCCCGTCCAAGACCAAACATCTACTGATAAGATTCTGAAAGGCAGATGTTAACCAAAATAGGCCACCACAGTTAAATCCTACAATCCTGTGTTTGTTTGACCTACCCAACCTGAATGGACTTCCTTGCTCTTTGTACTACATCAGTTGCTCTAACCGTCTAATAATGGCACGGATGGGTTTACATTGGAGTTAGTTGAAAGTTAGTTTAGTATGCTGAAGGGTGCCCCGGAGCGTCGGTATCAGACAGCGAGGGTCACAGCTGCTGTATTTGACACGTTGTGAGTGAGAAATGTTTGAACATAACATGGTATTATTGTAATATCCGTAACCGCTTATCCTATTCGGGGTCACGGGGGAGAGGGTGGGGGGGCTGGATCCGATCCCAGCTGACATTGGGTGAAGGCGGGGTACACCCTGGACAGGACGCCAGACTATCAAAGGGCTGACACATAGTGGCAGACAACCATGCACGCTCCCATTCACACCTACGGGAATTTTAGAGTCAACAATTTACCTAACCTGCGTGTTTTTGGACTGTTGGAGGAAGCCGGAGAACCCGGAGAAAACCCACGCTGACATGGGGAGAACATGCAACTCCACACAGAAGGGCCCCAAACCGGGTTTGAACCTGCGACCCTCTTGCTGTGAGGCTATTATTGTAACAGAAATGCAAATCTAAATGCCAAATAATCATAAATAGCCCACTCCAGGGCAGCCACATGTGGTAAAACTAGCAGGAGTGTGCACCGCGGCGCTCTCCGAGGTGCTGATCGTGCCACGGGGAGCAGCTAGGGAGCTGTCCAGAGTGCTCTCTTTCTTCTCCACACACAGTAATGGGAAGTTCTCCCGCCAGCCAAATCCCCCGAGACGTTTTCCTCAGTGTCCTGCCTCTCATTTGCAATTGTGTCCTCACTGTATTCTGATAAAAACATAATAATGAATGCTCATTTAGACCTATTAGTAATGTTGATGATGCTAATTTAGACTTAATAGGCTGTCTTACCATCATTATAAGGCACAAATATGCTTTTTTGCGGCTCCAGACAGATTTTCTTTGGGCAATTTGGAACAAATGCAACAGCAATGGGAGTTGCCTTCAAGTGTTTGTTTCTGTCCCAGCTAACACAGAGTCAAAGTCTGAGTTTGCCCTCGACACAACAGCATATGTGTAACCTTTGTTTGATTCTCTCTGTTCTTTCCACAGGACAGGCTGTGTACATCGGTTGCATTTTAGCCACCTTCTTCAGTCTGATGTTTTTATGCTTGGGGTCTTTCAGAGCAGTTGTGAATGGTGGAAGAGTAGGAGGCGGATGCTTGAAGGTAAACAAATACACACTCCTGTTTACAAGCCTGACAAGGTAGTTGCATAAAGGCTGAGACAGAAAAGCAGGACATTTAACCATATTTGGGTCAAAATATTAAAGAGGAACTCCAGCAATTTTACAAAGTCAATTTAGTAGTCATGGAGACAACTAGTTACTCTGTAAAAGAATACATTGTATAATGTTTTCACAGGTAACCCCTGAGGCTGTCATAAGGGTTATCTTAGGCTTGGAGACAGGTGCTGTGTCCCAATCCAAAACTACATACTAATTATGAACAGGTTTTAACTCTATATTGTGTTCAAACTGGAAAAGTGACAAAATTAGGTTTACTAACAAAAGCCAGTATGTATACCAAAAACGCTTGAATTTTGAGTGGGTTTTTGATGTACACTATTGCTGTATAATGTAATGCAAACAGGATATGGAGGTGTTAAGGCCTTTGCATGTATATGTATGTGTATGTGTATGTGTATGTGTATGTATGTAGCGATGTCTCTTTGTGCATCAGTGGAACGTTACTGTCTGCTCTGTCTGCATGTCTCATGTAGTGGGAAAGTACTGAGTGTTGACTTTCTACTGGGATACTGTGTAAAACAACTCCTTATCTGTGTAAAACAACTCTTCTCCCACACTCCCCATTGTAGATTTCTATATAATCACATTGTAATAGTCTCCTGCAGTTCACTCTTCTGCAGACTCTGTGTGACTCTGTATAACCAGTGCCTCTTCTTGCAAGAATAAAATACGACAAAGACATTTCATCTGTTGAGATCTTTATTTTTCAACGTTCATTAGGACTCATCTAGGGAAATTGACAGAATTTCCATTACACCAAGTCTGTATTTTTTGCCTGAAATTGTCGCACATTTAAAAATAAATACGACCTGACGTTGTGTCAAACGCGTTTACACATCGGCTCCGAAACTTTCGTCCGTCAGTTTTCGGAAAGGGTTAGATTTCTGCGTATTTTAGCATCCATCAAAAGGCAAACGAGGGTTGTTTGACCACCCACAGCCTCCGTCCGTGCAAACCTTATCATCCATAATGGCATCTGATCAACTGAATCACTTTGTACACTTTCTCCCAGCAGAAAGCACTTTACGATAAAGAAATAAAAGAATACAGAGATGCAGCATTTAAATGTAGATTATGGCAGGTGATTGAAGAACAGCTTGGAATCAGGTAAGGTCACAAAACAAAAGATGTAAAAAAAGAATAGACAGTAGTGATTGTGCTCTAGGCAGCTAAACGATAGCTTTTTGCTAATGTTAATAATTAATTAGCCCCGTTTGGGACTAGCAAATGTATTGTAATTAATTACATTTTTGTCTTGTATTGCAAAGTTTCACAAAAAATAGAATAATAAAAGATGTCGGACTCAGTGGGTAAGGTTTCTGTGTGTAACATTTTTTAATCGGATGAAGGATTAAATGCAAAAAATACGGACTTTACTCATAGCTGTAAAACAAAAAAACAGCTCTTTTTTTCATGAAGTTTAATCAGCAATGTCATACCAAAGTCACAGTTTTACTGACTATTTTCTCATTTCCTGTAAGTATAATATGGCAGTATGTTGATATCTTGTATATTACTAGGCTGGGTATCGTTTAAAAAATGATGATACCAGTACCAATACCAGTACCCTTAAAGTGATACAGATACCAATAGAATACATCATTTGATTCCTTTTTTTATCTACTTCATTCGATACCCATCATGTGAATGGAAGCATTTAGTTTGAGCGCGCACGCGGGTGGGTTGTAGCGGTAGTGGATGAATTACACGTTGCATTGAATCAAAGAACGCTTGCGGTGATTGACTGCGAGCAAAATATACCCAATATACCCGATACCCAACCCTATATGTAGTATGGAAATTAAACATGCCATACAAATTTAGAACAAAAAGTCTGCATTAAAAACTTTGGGCATAGTGTTTGGTAGATGTGGGTGTTTACTTGGCAGGTCGGGTATAAGGAAAGATGCTATTAAGTTTATGGAAGGTTTATGTTCCAGTGTTGAACCCACATCAGAGGATATTTTGGCCTCTGCTGCTTTGATTTTGATTTAGTATTATTATTTGTGAAATTGATTTTTATACAAGTATAGTTTAAGGAATTTCTGGGTAAGTTTTGGAACTCTTTGTAATGACTTGATTACAAGCCGCTGGTCTTCACGAAGAAGCAATTTACAAACAGCTACAGTTCTTCACCTTTTACAGCCATTTTTAAGCCTACAGAGGCTGAATGTTTCATACTCAATAGACGGAGTCTGGGGAAGGCAATTGCTTCGACCTAGACCACAGTTTTTAGATTGAATACAATTTTGAGTGCTTGCAGTATTATTTTCTTCTCCTCTATTTAGTTAGAGGGTTGATAAATGAATGAAAAAAGTAGCACAAGGTAGAACTGGTGCACGGTTTATAAGCCACCTCCTATGTCCCCACAGACACCTTCTCATCATCACACCGTCATAAAGCAATTTCTGGGCCCAGACAAAGTCATTTCCAAGAGCACCTGGAGGTTGGAGGAAAGGAAATGGATAGACATCATGGCAGGCAGGTTATGTTGTTATATCTTTTAAAAGTATTTTATTTAGATAATATAAATTACTTCTGTAGACGGGAATTGAATTGATTCCGGTAGACAAATGATGAGAAAATCAAACAACAAAAAAGTCTTTCTCTTTGCACCAATATGATTATAGCTGTGTTCTGTGTTGGTATCTCATTTGTGGAAGTAGAACGCCTGCAAAACCACAAAACACCACATGTGTTCAGCAAAATGATTGGACTGTTTTCAGGGTTCCTACACATTTTGCCATTTCAAAATTTCATACTTTTCCGGACTCAATTGTAAAGAGTTCTCGGTAGATTTTTCAGACCATGTTTTTCTTTGTGACTTGGGGTGCAGAGGATGCTGTGACAATAGTACAGTGCTTCTGCACCTCCTTCATGTTGGGATGTCAAACAAATTTACACAAAGTTTGCATCCAGCTTTCTTTTCCCATTTGGAATCATTAACCAACCAGGCTTTGTATTTGGGATTGTCAAGCCATCCCTCAGAAAACTTGCATTTGGCCGTTCATTTCACAGCCCTACGCAGAAAGTTGGACGATGTTCCTCTGTTAAACATATTGCACTTGGGGCAACGCCACTCCAGGTGAAAAACAATTATATTGCCCCTCTATTAGCAACAGGGACAGACTGGAACAGAAATCCATCACGTGACTTTCAGATGGAGAGGCCTTTAATGTGAAATTTTGGGCAGTAATTATAACACAAATACAGTTTTGGTGGCGAAGACCTTCAAGGCAATACAGTCTCACAGCGGTTTCTGAAATAGACACGTAACTTAATCTATTTGATTTGTGCACTTGGACCCAAATTTCCCTTTTTTTCATGACGCTCAGCACAAATCTTTCATGCTTTTTCCGATTAATGTCCAACAACACGTGACACACCTCAATTTCTGCTCCAGTCTTTTCAAAATAAAACTACTTATTTAGGTTTAGGAATAGATCGACTTGGTTAGGCTAAGGCAACAAACTACTTAGTTACATTTAGTAAAAGATCACGTTTTGGGTTTAAATAACAGCGGAAGTGTCGTAATTTAAGTACGGAAGTCATGTTACAAAAACTACTTGCATAGCTTTAGGAAAAGATCGTGGTTTGTGTTAAAATGACTTAAGTACAGAAGTTACGTGACAAATAAATAAACTTTGACTTTGACACTTGTCTCCTGGGTGAAAGTCTTGTGCTTTTTGACGCACCCATCCACACCAACATCCTCCCTACATGGCGTTTGTCGCTCTTTATAATTCCTGGTTCACAATTACGTGGATTACATACAAATTTTGCTCTGACCATCACAAAAAGAAAGTGAAATTCGCGTCTATGTACGAAAAAATCAATATATTAAACGTCATGACTATTTCACAAACTGATGTGCGACTGGGCTGGTGGATGATACCTCCTCAGTTTGTATAAGCACTTTGCCACTGCACTGAATCAAAACAGACTGGCCAGGCAAGCCTTTGTGAGCTAGAACACTATAGTCCCAGTTCATCACGTTCACAATGAAAAGCCAATTAGAATTCAACCAAAATGAGAATCAGTCCAAATTAGGAGGGGCCACACGTATTCCCCCTCAATATTGAAAGTATTAGATGGCCCAGCCTGCAGTTTTTTTGTTACTTTTTATAATTATTATTGTTATTTTGCTCATAATGAAAAGTTGGCCCACATTTCGCTGCCCTTGCCAAAGTGCTGCCTTAGGAGATTTCCTAGTTTGCCTATGTGGATGTGCCGCCCCTGGGTGGGACATACAGGCGTAGAGGCAGCTCTGCATAGGAGTGTGCATTCAGTCGCATGCCATTGCGTACTTTTTGCCTTTCTTTTGATAACATCAAGCTCACTCTGGACCGCGCTCACTCACACAGCGGTAAACATTTTGGCTACAATGGCTGCTTCAAACCAGCCAACTGAACTGTTGTCAACGTAGTTGGCATAGTAGGCCCCTAATGACCCACATCTATGGTGCTTACAGCGCCTGATAACAGTCAAATTGGGTATCCAAACGGCATTAAAAACACCCTGCCTGTATGATCAATACATTTTTAGAAATTCTGAACTTTATGTTTTAGAAAACAGTATAGGGGCAACAGTCTGGAAACGCATATTTGTCCATACTCTCTTTTCTTTTTTCCATACTTATCTAGACCTGGAAATGACTAAAATCAAATTCCATACTTTTTTCCATACTACGTAGGAACACTGTGTTTGTGATTTAGCATGACTGCAACAAATATCTGTAATATTTTGAAAAGAAAACTGTCATATTCTGAAACAAGCATTTCCGTGGATTCAGGTGGGGTTACAAATTGTATTATAAAATCAAATAATTGTGTAAATAAAAAGCACGACGCTGCTAAATAATGGACTCCCTACAAAGTGAGAGGCTGCTACTGAGTGCAGCCTGCTGAGCCATCATCATGCCCCCACCTGCATGACTCAGCTAATGTGATCATGATTGGCTTTGAATGTTCCTCTACAGCCACTACACATAAAGCATGATTATTCGTTGTGTTGTTGTTTTTTTTAAAAGAACAGCTTATCCAAAGTGTGAATGGGTAATTAAATTGCTGGTAATTATGTATTGATCTGGGGCTTAAATGTTGTCAAAGGTTGGGTGTTTAATCGGCAGGGTTTGTCAGTCACTCGCACTGTTTATGAGGGGGAAAAAAAGGTTGAGGAAGGGGGAGGAAAGGCAGAAAATGAGAGAACATGGAGAGATAGATGGAGGCAAACAGGCTAGATAAAGACAGAGAACAAGACAGCATGGTAGTAATTGCTCTAATCATCTTCAAGTGTTTCTTTTTTTCTTGTAATCCCTTTTTGGTCGGCCCAGGAGCGCAGGAAATTTGTTGGCATTGTATGTTTCTGCAAAGCACACACTGTGAAAGGGTTAATGTTCTAAGACAGAAACACGGACAACTCCCAGACCGCACAACGCCGTGGTAGCGACCTGTCAATCACAAGGTAGCCATTCCCTAAAGCATCCCCTGCTTTATGGTCTATTTGACTCTAAATGGGACCATAATTTCCAATTTGTAAATGAACATCATGCTGTATTGAAGACGACTCGACACTAGCAATTGAGACCATTAACTCATGTTTACAATGTTTACTGAGGTATTAAATCAAGTGAGAAGTAGATTAATTTTCTCATAGACTTCTATACAACCACACTTCTTTTTGCAACCAGAGGAATCGCCCTCTGGTGGGTATTAGAAAGAATGCAAGTTTAAGGCACTGACGCATTGGCTTCAATTTTCAGAACTGGAGGTTGCCGCCTTGCTCATTCAAAGTGGCCAAAAAAATAAGCTCAACTCCTTCTGGAGCTCTCCACCTCCCGCCAGAGCTCCAACTGCAGGTTGAAGGCGGTAGCGAATCCGGATCTGGGTCTGTCGCAAAGTCTGAGTCTGAGCTGAAGGAGTTTCTGGTGAACCTGTGTGATTTCATCGGATTTTGCCAGAATCTGACCCGGTGGCACCGATGACAAGCATTAAGAATAACTATATAGAGATAGCCAATCTTATCGCTGATTGTCTCGTTTGCTTGGGTAGGTTATATAGAGGCATCGGTATTGCATTTAGACTGTTTCATAACCAGTTAAACTTACTTCCCCCAGGACATTTAAGTTTAAGTAGTTGTCTTTATTCTAAACCTTTATTCCCCCACCTTTAATAATCATATGAATATTCTTTTGTAGCAGTCATATATAACGGTTTTGGAAAGCACTGACAAACACTGCTGCTCGACATATAGGGGCACCAAACCAGAGAACGCTCATATATGTCACTTCTGAAGGCAATGACAAACTAATTTATATATTTTGTCGTTTCATTTTGAGGACTCGTCGGATGACATGATGTGCTCCATAATTGCCTGGTGTTCATCAAACAATTGAAGGACTTTTCTGAGGGTCAGGTGTCTGCATGGAGGATAAGAGACACAATAATTCCACCTGCCACTATAACAGCAGAGTCTGAAATGTAAATGATGGCACAGTCCCTCATATTTCCTTATCTGAGGAGCACATATGTACGTGTCGATGAAACGGTTTGCTGCTTTTTACCACAGTACATCTGCGTTTCAATAATGAGCTTTATCGCTCCTGCACCGCAGCTGTTCATCAGCCATTACATTTTCCACATGCATCAATACCATAATTCATTTGCAAGGATGTACAGTATTTGCCACTGCACACTGCCCTGTCAGCATTCAGGCCTGAGGGAAGGTAATTGCCAACTGCAAAAAAAAAAGCAAATGAAATTTGCCCAAAAGATGCTGAAAACATTCTATTGTGCTTTCCCGCAAATCAGGAGTGCTGTTGAAAATCTGTTTATGTGGACAAATGTCTAAGTGATAATCTCACAGGAGCTTGAAAAGTAGCTTCCACAGAGGCAGCATGAAAAAGAAGAAGAAAATTATAGAAACATTTCTTACACATAATCTCTCCAAGCTATGCCTACGGGGTACAGTTAACTCTGTTGCTCTGTCTCAATGTTCACTTCTTCAAAGCAATTTCAGATGGTTTAAGTCAAGTTCAAACAGTGGCATTTCTTTCTAAACCACAGGAAAAGAAATGCACTACTAAAAAAGCACATTAAACTATCAGCAGCAAGGATAATTACACTGAACTGTTTTTCTAAAACTTCCAGGAATTATGAAGTGTTTTTAAAGATCTTACCCACACAGTATTGTACCATTAGGTCTGTAACAGTCAGTGCATAAAGCCCAAGGCATATGTACAGTACTATACACATGGAGCTAATGGGGAAATCAACATGAGAAGTTGCTTTTGAGCTATAAACCGCATGAATTATAAAAGTGCTGGGTGGAAAATGTTTAGTTTGCTCATTCTAGTTTAGCTCAGAGTGCAATTAGGGGGGAGAGAGTGGGGTGAGTTGAGCCAGCTTTTTTACTTGAGGAATGACAGTAATGTATCCAACTGAAACATATATTTCAGGATGTGCTGCATCCTTGGAAATCATCATCAGCAATTTGGATCTAAAATAAACAGTTTTCAAAATATGACTTTCTTTGCTGAGCCTAAGGAGAGGATAAGTGGAGCCATATGCGGTACACCTGGTCTATCAATCATACCTGTCTATAACTGAAGTGAGGTTACCAAAGAACTCCCACACATTGTGCCTAAAGGAAGTGGCTCTTCCAAGAGAGGTTGCTTCAGGAGTGCATCATGACAGATGGTGACGCACCCTAGAACGTGAACCAATCACGTCCTAGAAAAGGTTAAATGTAGATTAGCCTATTATGATCATCTTTTATTTATGTTTTATTGAACCATTGTAACAAGTTGAAGCTATAATTAATTATATATAATTATAAATGGCTAAACTTCCCCCAGGCCTTTTGGCTCAAATTACCCCACCCCGGCCATTTTCACAAACTTGTATCATCCAGCAGTTTAGAGCTAACTGGATGCTAATAGTATAGTATCATATTGTAACTTCCTAAAGCACAAACACATGAATGACAAGTTTTCAAACTTGTCTGTGTTCAGACACAATAATCATGACTCCTTGATCATAAAAAATCACTTTGAATGGCAAAAAGAGTTTTTTTAACCTAAATGTGCTTACCACTGCTCCATCACAGGGTCAATACAATGGATGACTCTTCAAAAAATCTATTGTCACATGACCAATTTTGTCTATGGTTGAACATAACAAGGGGTGGCTTAACTTCCCTACAGGCTCAAATCACCTCCACTCTCCCCCTCGTAGATATTAACATATGGCGAACTGGTCATAGCAGAATCTTTGGAAGAGAGACAGCTGGCACTGTTACTGTGTGTTTTATGTTGAATACTCGATTCTGATCTGTCAATCACGGCGTTCTATGGTCTGTTATTTTTTTTATAGCAGACCGTTGCTATAGGCGCGGTTCTGATGTCGGACTTTGGCGGACCGTTTTTGGGTTAAATTATTGATTTCTTAAATAAGAAGCGTAGTAGTGTAATAAGCGGGATAATTTGTCAGGCTCTGTGCTCAGTGCTTTGCTGATCTTTTTTTACGTGGGTTTAGAGTTTTAATTAGTTTAGTTTTAACAGCTGGTAGAGGTGGCAGAGTGATGGCTTTGGATGGAAGATGCTTCACGTTGTTACTCATTCCCCTGATGCTGACTATTTGCACCAACATAAGACATCCGGTATATTTTGATGCCACGGCCATGCCCCCATGTGTTGCCCTCTCCTCTTCACAGATACAGATACAGATACAGAGAGCTTTATTTATCCCCGAAGGGCAATTCAGTTTCTGCAGTCCACCGAGACATATACACACATTCATACTGCACAATCATCATTGACAGAGGGAACACAGCAGGTGGCATATGGGGAGGTGCAGAACAATAAAAGTACAAGATTAAAATTAAAAATCTTCGCAATAAAAACAATGAATACAAGAATAAAAACAAGACGAGATAAAAGAATAAAGGAATAAATAAATAATTAGAATAGAATAAAGTGCCAAGAGTATTTGCACATTGCAAATTGTATTCCAAGAATGTACCTAATGCAAACACAGACAACCGTTATGTGGTTAGTGCAAAATAACTGTACATTCAAAGTAAATAAAACATTTTTTTTGTTGTCGTTCATTCATGATAGTTACTCTGCGTTCAGCAGTGTAATGGCAGAAGGAATGAATGACTTGGAGTAGCGGTTTGTCTTTTTGTGAGTCGGCAGATAGCGCCGTCCTGAAGGCAGTAGTGTGAACTCACTAGACAGGATTTGGTTGTGATTAATAATGTTTTTGGCCTTCTGGAGGACACGTTTCTCCCAGAGAGAGTTTAAGTTGCTCTGCTGGGCTCCGATGATTTTGGAGCAGACTTTCACAATGTTATTTAGGCAATTCCTGTCCTTCATAGACAAACCGTTAAACCAGCAAATAAATGAAAAGGTTAAAAGGCTCTCAATATATGACAAGTAGACAGTGCACAGGATAGATCTACTCACACCAAAGGAGTTGATTTTCCGCAGCAAATGAATTCTCTGTTGGCTTCGTTTAACAATGGACTCAGTGTTTACATCGTACTTGAGATGAGAGTCAAACACTGTGCCCAGGTACTTATAAGAGTGCACGATGTCAACATCCTCGCCATGAATTATACTCTGAGTGGGATTAATCTTGTTTTTTCTAAAGTCAATCACAAGTTCTTTAGTTTTTGAGACATTAAGATCAAGATAATTTTGTCACACCACTCGACAAAGGCAGGAAGAGCGCAGCCATGATCTGACTCTGCCCCCTGTAGGAGCGACAGGAGTGCAGTGTCGCCTCTAATGTCTCCATGTTCCGATTTTGTCTCTGTGATGTGTGTGTGTGTGTGTATGTGTGTGTGTGTGTGTGTGTGTGTGTGTGTGTGTGTGTGTGTGTGTGTGTGTGTGTGTGTGTGTGTGTGTGTGTGTGTGTGTGTGTGTGTGTGTGTGTGTGTGCGTGTGTGTGTGAGTGTGTGTGTGTGTGTGTGTCCTTGTCCTGCCATCGACCTGGGCCCCAGTTTACCTACTCACCTGCTGGCAATCAGCTCATCACCTGCCTCAGCTCACACACACCTGCCAATCATCATCTCCCAGTCTCTGCAGTATATTTACCCCGGCTCTTCACCCACTCATCGCCAGATCGTTGTTTCAGCTACGTCGCCTCTGGGACGTTAAACCACGTCCCAGAGGCCTCTAGTGAATTCCAAACCCAGTCACCCTCCGGAGTTACCCTCGTACCTTCATCATTCCCTCCTGCCGACCTCTGGACATCCCTCCCTCCATCTCCACCTTCCATCTCAGAAATAAATCCATTCTCTTTAGACCCTAACTCCCCGTGTCAGTGTCCGCGCTTGGGTTGTTTGAAATGTCTTTAATCATGAAAATAAATCACGAACCACAGTGGACCCATATAGACAATGAAGTTATTAGAATGAATCTTGCAGCTGTTAAAGTAACATTTATAGAATAATTGTGAATTCTAATAAAATAATTTTGGAAGTTGAACTGCATTGGCAGAAATCCTTTCTTTAAATTCATTAAGTAGTGCAATAGTTCCACTCTCTTGCCTTGTCCTTTCCATATGCGGACACATGGGAGATGCCCTCATACACAACAAAACAAGAGGTTAACTTTACATGCCAGAATTAAATCCCTCTTAAATCCCTCTTTCAGTATCATGGATAGCAGCACTCAGCTGGGCATCCAATATTTCATAGACAATAAACTCAAAGTGCAATAGGACAACATGCTGTTAACATAGAAATAAATAGGCTACAGTAGTCAGACTAAGAAAACAGTCTGCTTTGATGAAACACTTCTGTCTTCTTTTTCTGATTTCCTGTGGAGGGGTCACCCCTCTTTCACCCACATCTCTTCAAATCTCCGGGCAGAGAAGGAGGCAACCGCTGGTCCATTTAATGAGATGAACATCAGACTGTTCAGTGTGGGGACGAGAGGAGATCACAAAGCATAGATACGAGTGTGGACAGTGAGTCCATTTCTAGTTGTATTATTGTTTGCAGTATAGACTGTTGTCGTGTTGCAGCGCGTTACTTCGCTATTTTTAAAATATTTTTATTTTAGATATTTTACATGGTCTATTAGTGAAGTAGCATTAATCAAAATGTGTGTGTGTGTTTGTGTTTGTAAAAATAATTCAGCAGAGGCATTCATGACAGTTCAACTTGCACCCTGCTTGTAACCTTGAATCCCATTTATTTAGACAGTCTAATGCAGTGAAAAGCATCTTTCACACGTTTGGACAAGGAGAGGGTTTGCAAAACATAATTTTTGTAACTTCCCAAAAGCCATGCCCACTTTCAGCAGTAGGGATGTCACAACACAAGAAATGTAGTAGTCGATACCAATACCAGTGAAATACCCCGATTCTCGATACTCTCCTTTATGACCGTTTGCACACTGGTTTTTGCAAATTTATCAATAATCCCTGATGATCCACCTCAAGTTTCTTGAACACACCATGATAAAGTTATAACTTACCGTTGCCCAATACAAATTTTTACTGAATCATGATGTAACTTAACGCAACCTCCGTAAATTAGCTGTTAGCTTCGTCATTTAGTCAAGCAGGACTGTGCTGCCCACCGGCTGCTAACAGCTAAAGTTAACTAGCCTCCTCCTGCCGATTTCAACGAAGATTTGTTGTTCACAATGTAGCATTATCAGGGATATTTTCTATCGTCCCCAGGACAATGGGACGCCTTTAGCCTCGAGCCCTGACAGAAAAACAAGTACTGTCACATTTTCAGAAATGTGGCATCGACCTGGTACTATCGGTTCTTGTGACATCTCTATTCTGCAGTGATTGGCCGAGTCCAAACAGGTGTAAAAATGGCCAAAGCTCCAGTAACTTCATCCATTGTCTTTGTGTAGCCTCGACAGCTACCACTCTTTCAGAGAAAAGATGTGAGGGCGACTGAATCTGGGTCTATCATAGTGGATGATGTGGCTGACCTTGTTCTGAGAGTATTTTCACTTCCTTCCTTTTCATGAAGCTCAGTGAAGAGGTGACTCCAGGTAAAAGCTACTATCCTGTATTGATTTTGATTAATCTTATTAAATCTATAGCAATCACAACGGAGAACATTTATGGAGAAAAGAGAGTGAGAGATGCAGATAGTATCAGTGGATGCTCCTCTTGGAAGGCTTCCACAATAACCAACTCAAACAGTGAACCCCCAGGGAACACACTGGTTTCTCTACACTCTCATTTGCATGCCACAGCGGGTCTTCCAAAAGCAAATGAACATATTTTCCCCCGAGGATCAAGTGGTCAGTGATCGGTAAATAAATCAAATGTCACGAGAAGACGGATGTCTTATCTGTCTCCCCAGGGAGGCACATTGACTGATTGACTGATTCAGGCACTGACTGTCATCTGGTCGGTTAATTCATCATTTTGTGTCAATGACACCGGTCGCATTGCTTCAGTAATTGCTCGTATGGATGAAAGAGCACGTGTGCCAGATTATCATTGGCATAAGATAGTAAAACTGATGAGGGGAGTTTTCGGTGACCTTTAAGGGAATAGTGTAGAGGTGTAGGTGCAGGTACCTGTTGACTGTGGATTCTTCCCTTACATGTTTTAACACAGGAAACTGGTTAGCATTGGTGGTCTGTGCCTCAAAGCTGACTACGATATCTTTGGTTTTTATATGTAATATCTCGACACCTGTTGGATGGATTGCCATGAAGTTTGGTACAGATAGAGCTGTCAATCGATTCAAATATTTAATCCAGATTTATCACATGATTGACCATAGTTAATCGCAATTAATCGCAAATTAATCTGACATTTTTATCGGTTGAAAATGTACCTTAAAGGGAGATTTGTCAGGTATTTAATACAATTATTAACATGGGAGTGGGTAAATATGCTGCTTTATGCAATTGTATGTATATATTTATTAATGGAAACCAATAATCAACACAAAACAATGACAAATGTTGTCCTGAAAAAAAATCATAAAGTGGGCATGTAAAGGGAACCCTCACAGGTACTGCATTTAGCTAAGAAAATATGCTCAAATCATAACATGGTAAACTGCAGCCCAACAGAGAACAACAGCTGTCAGTGTGCTGACTTGACTATGACTTGCCCCAAACTGCATGTGATTATCATAAAGTAGGCATGTCTGTAAAGGGGAGACTCGTGGGTACCCATAGAACCCATATTTATGCACATATATTGAGGTCAGAGGTCAAAGGACCCCTTTAAAAATGGCCATGACAGTTTTTCCAGTTTGGAGCGTTAATTAGCCTCCTTTACGACAAGGTCGTATGACATGGGAGTGGGCAAATATGCTTGTTTTATGCAAACAAAATGTATGTATATATTTATTATTGGAAATCAATAACCAACACAAAACAATGACAAATGTTGTCCTGAAAAAAAATCATAAAGTGGGCATGTCTGTAAAGGGGAGAACAGTGTTGTGTAAATTTGAAGTTTTTTTTAACCTCCTTCGCGACAAGCTAGTATGACAAGGCTGGTACTAATGGGTTCCTTACATTTTTTAGCTTCATATGATGCCAGTATCTACACTCTAGCTTGAAAACTGAGCCCACTACAACCTAAAAACCACAAGTTGCGTTAATGCGTTAAAGAAATTAGTTGCGTTAAAATGAATTTGCGTTAACGCGTTATCTTTGACAGCCATAGGTACAGACATTCATGTTCCTTTCAAGATAAATTGTAAGAAGTTGTGATAGCCTGTCTCTTCAACAGTTACATTTTACCAGCAAAACTAACAACATTCCCATCAGCCTCAGCTGTGTTTTTGTGTTTAGTGCTAATTAGCAAATGTTATCACACTAAAATGCTATATTGCAATGGTGACAATTATTAACACTATAAGTGCTAAACACAACACATTCCCACTCGCATCTCATCGGAAAAAGCGCAGCTTGGTCAGTGGCCCTAACTATGATACTCTAAACTCAATTTCGGTGGCTCAGGCCGTCACCATCTTGGCAGTGACGACTCTGGCTAATCCAAAAATGGGCAGAAGTGGAGAGGCAGATGTGGGCCGAATGAAGAACGGTTGCTAAAACATGCCTACAATGCTTGAAGCTACCATGTACCATGTTGTAAACATGTTTATTTCTGCTGTAAAGTTGGGCATTTTAACATGGAGGTCTATAGGGATTGACTCACTTTTGGAGCCAGCCTCAAGTGGCCATTTGAGGAACTGCAGCTTTTGGCACTTCCACATTGGCTTAATTTCTCAGCACTGGAGGTTGCCGCTTGGTAATAATAATTCAATAATATTTATGTATGATCAATATAATAAATGAGGCTATTCAGCATAATAAGTACTTTTACTTTTGATACTAAGTGCATTTCGCTGCTAATTCTTAATTACTTGTAATGGAGTATTTGTATAACTACTTTAAGAAAGACCTTAATACTTCTTCCAGCACTGCTGATTGATTACTGAGAATGTAATGTGATCGATTGATCGATCAATCACCCACTGCTGTGTGATGTAGGGCCACTGCTTGTTTTCCCTGATGCTCAATAAGTCTAATAATATATTTCATGAAAGTGTTTCTTTTCAAGTCAATATGGAGGTACTTTTATTTTACAAAACGCTGCAGGAAACCCTGGATTAGAAAAAAAAATGTGTTGACATTTGATGCTAATTTAAGATCAAATCATGAAATAAAGGAAATTACTTTGTTCTCCACATAATGAGACATATGCGGGTTAGTGTGTGAAATAACAGTACAAGCTAACAAACACTTCATTAGAAACTGAAATCTTCCCACGTCACTACAAACAGAAAACAATCACAGCATCTTCCCATCATTCATGGCCCTTTGATAATGACATGGTTGCAGTGGACTTCCAGCTAATTTCACACATCTGATGGAATGGTCGTCGGAGTGATTGTGGGAGTAACCTTGTTGACCGTACAATTAGTCTTTGATTCATTGAGTTTTCCATTCTATAAGCACGTTGTTAAGTGTTTTATTCAGTTACATCTTCACCACAGAGGCCAGTGTGTCAGCAGGTCACAGACACTGATACCCTGACAGCTTATCGACTGCGTGCTGGAGACGACGGATCAATAGAAACGGGATGACAAACTGAACTCTATCCACTTCACCTTTGATGGATGGCAACAGAGTAAGAGAGGATCGGGGCCATGCATCTTCGCCATAACGTTGTCAGGTTGCCATAAAAGCATGGAGGACAAAAACTGTCAAGTGGTGAAACTGGGAAATCCTTTCCCTATTTTCTGCTGACAAGCTGCGGGAATTGAAATGCAAATCATCAGGTTGTACGGAGCTCTACTGTGGCAACTGACAAAAACAGGAAGAGTGCCTTTGTATGTTTTCCCTGAGCGAGCAGATGCTGCTTTTATGAGTTTTCAGCATTTTCACATTCTATTGATTCTGTTTGATCTTCATCATCTGCATTGTTTTTTATTAAGTTCTGAAGAAGTTAATTGCAAACCAATGGGAGATGAAGGACAATGACTAAAAGATAATTATACGCTATAAAGTCTATAAAAGTGACTTTTAAAAGGTGAATTAAATGCAGCCACTCTGCTATTCTCATCCAGCACCAAATCCCAAAGTTCAAGGATGGGAAAGGTCGGTGTCTTTAAATTCCCGCACTGCGTGTACCTGAACTCAACGTGCAGGGAACAGGGTGGAGGAAAATGAAAAATGAAGTAGCACATGTTCAGGTAGTAAAGACCATTTTAGGTTTTAGGGGAAGAACTGTCTAGTGTGAATATGTATTTAAGGTAAAAGGATGAGGAGGAACTGCAGTCCTAATACAGATGGTCTGACCCAGTTTACTGCTAAACTAATACTGGTTCCAATGGAGCCTGAGATCAATACAGATGATCTATTTTTAGAATGAAATTGCATACGATACACATGAGCCCAGTACGCATTGTAACCTTCATTAAATAGAATAAAATCTTCTTTTCATCTTCCTAATTTTCTACATGGCTTTGAAGTTGTTCTTTCATAAAGGTACATGACCATAATACCATCACAATTTATGACACTCACCCCCCAGAGCCTATTTATTCCTACTGAAGACCTACATATTTTACACCAGGACCATTATATATATATAAGGGCTGTCAATCAATTAAAATTATTTTAATCGCAAATTAATCTCACTTTTTTTTTTAAATCAAAATGTACCTTACTGATAGATTTGTCAAGTATTTGATGCTCTTATCAACATGGAAGTGGACAAATATGCTTGCTTTATGCAAACAAAATGTATGTATATATGTATTATTGGTAATCAATAACCAAAACAAAACAATGACAAATGTTGTCCAGAAAAAAACATAAAGTGGGCATGTCTGTAAAGGGGAGAAAAATGTTGTGTAAATTTGGAGTGTTATCTAGCCTCCTTTGCGACAAGCTAGTATGACAAGGCTGGGACTAATGGATTTCTTAGGTTTTCTAGCTTCATATGATGCCGGTATCTTCTCTCTAGCTTTAAAACTGAGCTACATCTTAAAAATGTATAAAAGTTTATATATAAATTTATATATTCTCACTGCCAACTTGTCAAATTCCGCCACTTGGTCAGTGCCTCTCGACATCGAAGACCAACGCACGGGGTAATAACGAGTAATGTGACTCATTGGGCCGAGGATACCAACGAGTCACGTGACTAACGACTGACGTGACAAAATAAGTCAACGTTACTTTTAGTTTCAAACGGGACATGAACAGTGGTCTCCTGGTTGAAAGTCTTGTAATAATGAAAGTCTCTTAATTCGTCCCATACTGTTGCTAAAGGGCGTCTCCGTGCGTCGCTTTCCGATACCGAGGGGCACTGACCAAACTGCGGTATCTGACAAGTTGTGAGTGAGAACGGGTTGTTGCAACATATGCAAGTGAGTAATTGCGGAGTAATTGCTTCATTTTAAGGGCTCATAATGTAAAAAAAGGTTAGAAACCTCTGTCTCTCTGAACTACTTCCATCTCTGCTGTTGGACCTGGACCACCCTGCCTCCATTTGTATCCCACTCATCCTACTGAAAACCATAATCATTGCTGTCTCAACTGCCCACTTACTGCTCCTGCATTTGTCTATCTCATTACCCCTTCTTTTCATTTTCTCTCCTTTGTTGTTGCCTTGCTATTGAGTACATACAAGGCCATTGATTGTGCCTAGTTTGCTGTCTCCTTTTGTCACAACTTGTTTTCGTGTCCTTTAACATTTTTCTCCAATGACACATTCTGTTTATTTTGGATCCACTATCTGTCTGCGCAAATTGTACTTTGACAGTTTGGTAATGAAATGTGCTTTGCCTAAATGAAGCAGCCCTTGTCTCCGGTTCCATTTACACAGGGACACTTACAGCCTACTTACGACACTTTTACTGTAATTTAACTGTGGCTAAAAGCCTTGCTTGGAATCATTATTATAATGACTTCTCTATAGCTCAACAGCAGTGCACAAGAGGCACAACAACCGCAGCTTTGTGTCAAAATGAAATATGAGCCGCTGGCTTTATTAGCCTTTTCACCAGTCTCATAAACCATTGTGAAATGAGCTCAAAGTTTGAAATACTGCCTGTGTGCTGTTGATACAATGTATGTGAACGTGGTGGGGCTGCTGCTCATCAGCTTAGCTGTGGTTTAAGCTTTAGGATAGGTCAAAAGTCACATCATCACTTAAACTCCATTGCTGTGTCCTCAGAAGCTGCGGTTTAATCCGCACCTGGTCTCTGTCCTGTTTCTGAGGTTTAACTGGTTTAGACCTGGTTTAACTGAGGTTTAACTTAAACGTGCTGCAGACCCGGTTTAACTGATATTTCACTTAAACCTGCTGGAGACCTGGCTTAATTGAGGTTCAACTTAAACCTGTATTGGACCTGGTTTAACTGAGGTTCCACTTAAACCTGCTGTACACATAGTTTAACCGAGGTTTAACTTAAATTTGCTGTAGATCTGCTTTAACTGAGGTTTAACTTAAACTGGCTGTAGACCCGGTTTAACTGAGGTTTAACTTGCTGCAGACCTGGTTTAACTGACGTTTTACTTAAATCTGCTGCAGACCTGGTTTAACTGAGGTTTAAATTAAACTGGCTGCAAATCTGTTTTAACTGAGGTTTAACTTAAACATGTTGTATACCCGGTTTAACTGATATTTAACTTAAATCTGCTGCAGACCCAGTTTAACTGAGGTTCAAATTAAACCTGCTGTAGACCCGGTTTACTGAGGTTTACCTTAAACCTGCTGCTGGCCTGGTTTAACTGATATTGAACTTAAACCTGCTGCAGGCCTGGTTTAACTGAGGTTTAAGGTCTTACAGTTGAGAATAAGGACAGATTTATACAGGTCAGATCAGTTTATAAAATTCTAAAGTTTCTTATCTTTTACCCCGTATGTTCCTTTGAAGGAAACACTACAATCAAGTGCATGGACAAGTGGTCAGTTTGCCAGTAATGCAGTGTATTACTAGTAATAAAAGAGGGTCTAATCACAGATCAATGGCACAGTGGGAAAGAGACGCAGAGCAGCCATGTCTCCTGCCGTCTGCATCGATAACAAACAGAGGGAAAGCAAGGAGAAGGAAGGAGAGCGAGGGGGGACTTCCAGTCCACCTGCTGAGTTCAACAGCTACAAGACAGCTGCCAGGGATCCTTTTCTGCTCAGGAACCCTGGAGGACACAAATCCTGCCTGATGTTCAGCTACCAAAGACACGTCAATGGAAATCAGTATCAGCAACAAATAGCAAGAAAACCTCTTTATAGTCCATTTACCTGAAGAGGTAATACCACTCATAATAGTTTGACGAACAAAGTAAAAAAATAAATAAATTAAAAAAAAATCCAGGTCCACGTTAAGGGGGATCTATTACCATTAATTAAATATAATATTCATAACTTTGTTTTCATTAGTGTATAATCACCTTAAAATAAGAATTGTGTTTTCATTAGCTTAGAATGAGCCCTTCATATCTACACAGGCTCTAGCGAGGGTCTTTGCTGTTTTTACGCTACCTGAAGGCCACCGTAGTTCTCCTCTGAGCGAGGCGAACGGCGTTACCACGGGTTGGCACTCAGCGACTCACGTTAGCACAGTCCTCGAAAGGGCGGAGTGGGCAGAGGGGTTCTCAGTTGGTTACAATCTGCAACTACACCCCTAGATTCTGCCAAATCCTACCTACTGTCCCCTTTAATATAATTTCCCAGAGCTTTCAAGTGTATGTTCTGCTCTTCTTAAGCAGATGATGTTTGCTAAGTTAAAAGTAAGTTGCATTTAATACTTTGCCAATCTACTGTTTCTAAGGTCGAGAATGCACTTTCAAGCTCAACTCTAAAACAAACAAACCAACACAATGAAGCCTGACTCCTTTTCAGGAGGTCATATGAGTAGCTTAAAGGCCCGGAAAAACAATTTTCTCAATGAGTGTCTTATTATGGGTAATGGGGCAGTGCGTTAACACATCACTAAAGTTGGAACAGTTTTAGATGTTTAACAGGAGCGTTTTCTGTCTTTGTGTTTTTGTCTTTGCTTTTCTCACAGGTTTGGAGGTGGATGGGCTCAATCAGACCAAACCATTCAGACTTGGACAATACTTGAATCAAAATGTGATGACAGTAGTAAACATGGGATACTGGGATAATTATTGTGTAGAAATAAACATGTTCAATTCATGGAGGATCGTTTGAGAGCGACAGACCTACAGTATAGCTTGCCACAGTATCAGTTTGGTGTCTATAGCGGTGATGGCTAGTATTATGACTTATGGATGCAACACAGTCTAATGGCAGTTCGTGAAATAGTCATGAAATTGAATCTATTTGACAAAAATGTCCCTTTTTTTTGTGATGCTCAGCACAACTTTCAACGATGTATTTTTAGTGCTTTTTCCAATGAATGTCCAGCAACACGTGACCCACTTGTCAATTTCCGCTACATTTTTTCAAAATAAAACCACTCAGTTGGGTTTAGGAATAAATCAACTTGGTTAGGCTTAGACAACAAAATACTTAGTTAGGTTGAGGAAAAGCTTGTGGTTTTGGTTTAAATAGCACCACAAGTTTGTATCTATGTACACAAATCAATACATTCAATTTTTTGGACTATTTCACAAACTGATGTGCGACTAGGCTGAGTAATATCTATTAGTCTTTTTTTTTTTTTTACCCTATTCACCGGTACCATCTTGCAAAATGGATGACATTTTACAATCCATATCTTCAAAGGATTTTCTCAAAGTAATTTTTTTCTCATACTCTGAACCACTTCTTTTTCCAGATCCTTTTTAATAGTTTTATATCCAGACTTTTGTATGAATTGCACAGTGAGTGGGGCCCGGACCACAGGTTGGGAACCACTGCTCTGAGCCATAAATCTCCAATTCAGCAGTAGCACTGACATACACCGAACTTTCCACTTTCATTTCTATCTATTTTCTGAAGTTTTTTGGAGAAGGGTTGGTTCTTATATAATTCCTAACCTTATTTATTGAACATGTTATTCCTAAAAACATGACAATATTTTCTGATTGATAGAGCGATACAAAGAGATGTCCAAAATTCCCTCTGTAAAAACCTTTGACTCTAATATGTCAACAAAATGTTCAGATTTATGTTTGGGAAATGTATGCAAATTAACACATATTTGAAAAGATACTGCCTCATTTGCATATTTAAAAACAACATTTCAGAATTAATCGTCTTAATGTAAGTAACCAACTGAAGAAGTTTCATGGTGAAATCCTAACCCTAACCCTACCCCTATTCCCCAGAAGTGTCCCCCCCTTAAATGTCCATATTACTTACTTGAAGTAAGTAAAACTACTTTCTTTCTCCAAATGTGCTAGTGTCATTTTGAAGTTACATTTACTTCAGTGTTATTAGTTAGCAACTGAGTATTTATTATTATACCATACTGAAAATATCACTGTGAAACTGATATGGCTAAAAATCAAATTATTTCCTCTAGAACTCGACTACATGCCTGTCCTGACTGTTTAAAGTTAACGTGTCTGTATAAGCAAGGCCTGCGGCAAAGCACAATGCCATAGTCTTGAGGTTTCCCAGGGCTGTGGATAGCACAGCGTACAAGTCAAAGTGAGTTTTTTTTCTATGGCAAAGATTTTCTCACTCCATGTTGCACAATGTCTTACTTGATTATCATATTGTCTTATTATACAGAGACCTGAGCAGCATGTTTGTGCACATCTGAACAACACATTTGAAAACAAACTGTGTTTGACTACTGATTTACGGTTAATAAATACTTTGTAAAGTATCTATAAACAGTATTTAGATAGAGAGTTAATACTTTATAAATGGTTAATAATTGGTCTCTGGTCCATCTATTTATGTTATGTTTATAGAGGTTTTACAAACATTTTTTTGAAGGTTTAAAAATTATTTAGTAATCACTAACAAATATAAATTATATAAAATATTATAATGTGTGCAACAATAAAGTTAATTAATTATGTCATATTAACCAAACTAATATAACAGAAAATTACTAACATAACAGATATTATAGCATTACTAATAAATACTAAACATTATACATTTATTATAAAATCATTTCATTGTTTATTTGTCAAGTCAAACTGAAGGTTGCAGAAAATTAAGGTTTATAAATATTAATAAATAGAAATTAAGAAAATAATATAAATAGAAAAATAGAAAATAAATAAATCAGAAAGTAATTTGTAAATTAATAAGTCCACTAGCAAAACTGAGTGCTCAGGGAGTAAACCAGAGGGAGGGAAGTAATTCATCTAATTACGCCTGGAGTTTATAAAAGCAACACTCTCAGTGTCACAGTAAAAAGAGTCCTGAAAAGTTAGCAGCGCGCTAACAAGCAGGGCTGTCATTCAAACAGCGTGCGGGCATATCCTGGTTCATTCATTCACAAATGTGGTGAGAAGTACATGGGCTTATGGGTAATGTAGTTTAAAATTACTGCGTGATTTAATATGAACTCAAACTTAATTATAAAATACTTTGTGTTTAACTAAATACTTAAAAATAGTATTTAAATTAAATAATATAATACACATATATATATATATTACCTTTATGTTAAGGCAAAGGCTATTGCAGCAGTGGACACTTGCTTATTTGCATTTAACATGAGGCATTTAATAGGATTGTGTGTATTAAATTAAATAAGGATTAATGATTTTTGCAAAGTCTTAAAAAATGAATTTGTTGTTATTTATACTTATTTTGTAATAATGTGTACATTTTCTTTTCTGTATTTTTTCTATTTCAAAGGTTTTTCACCTAATGGCTAATGGCTGATGACTAATTGAAATGGATAATAATTCCAAAATCAACTGAACTTTCATCTCAACCTACAAAGTTAAGGAGGGAAAAAGGAAAAGCTGTTTGTCATTGAGTGGATTCCAGTTAAAAATCTTTGAGTGGATGTTTCAAAATATATATATATATATATATATATGTATATCTATATAGATATACATATATATATATATATATATATATATATATATTAACAATAACTTGACAATTAACATTAAAATAGTTTAATATAGCTCAATTAACTACCACGTTATCATTTAAATATGATGGTTATTATAGTTAAGTGTTACCGAAATTTCCAGTTCTGCATGAATAGTCTGCCTCTTATGGCTAGTACATGAAAAGATGCATGCAAAATATACTTTGGGTTACTTTCACTCTTCAGATGCTAAGAAAAACAGGAGGAAAAAAACTAAACTTTGAGAGTCATGGAATCCTCAGAGGAGGTAATTACCCAATCATCATTTCAATTATAAATTCCAGTTGAAATTATGAAATGTGGTTAATGTAAAACGTGACACTAAATTAACTTTCTTAGCTTTCCAAAGTCAGCAATGATGCAAAATGCAGGGAGTTTTATTAGTATTGGTGTAATCATCATTGTGTGAATTTGTTTGACATTAAATTGTATAGCGGACCAATACAAATAGTGAATGTAGCATTTACGTGTATGAAAAAGTTCTGTACCACAGTTTTAAAGTGAACTTTAATTAATTTAACTTAGCCCTCTATGGCATGAATTTTCATTTTGGATAAAAAAAAAAAAATATCTCGCTGCATTTTTTGGGAGTTTGGAGGTCACTGACAATATATCCATCTTTATATTGTTTTTGCACAACACAAGTATGTATTTTTCGTACAAAATTTGTGCGTGTTTAAAAATAAATACAACCTCACGTTGTGTCAATTGTTTTTACACACCGATTCCGAAAGTTTTGACTGTAAAGTCTCCGGAACAGGTTTGATTTTCTGCGTTGTTTTTGCATCCGTCAACAGCAAAAAGAGGTTTGTGTGCACACTCAGAGCCACCGTGACATCTGATAAACATTCACTTTGTCTCCCAGCAAAAAACACTTAACAATAAAGAAATAAAAGAAGATAGATATGCAGAATTTGGCAGGTGTTCAGAGCAGGAATCGGGGATGGTCGCAAAACAAAGGATGTAGGAAAGATTAGACAGTAGTGATTGTGCTCTCGGCAGCTAAACGATAGCTTCTCGCTAATCTTATTCATTCATTAGCCGTGTTTGGGGCTAGCGCTATCCATTGCACCCATATAATTCATTCAGTTTTGTCCTATAGCAACATTTTGTAATGAATAGAACAACAAAACACATCGGACTCTGTGTGTTTTATCGGATGACAGATTTAAAAAATACAGACTTGGTGTGCAAAGACCTTAAGAGTGTCTCCAGGTATAATTTCCTTAGTAAGGGGTGTCTAGTATATCACATTTAATTATGCTACATGTACATCTGAGTCAGAGTTTATCAGGAATAAACTGATAACGAAAGTGTTCCTGCAGACTCAGAGGGGCTCTAGCCAGGCATTTGACAAATACTGAGGTCAGAAATCCTCCAACACAGCAATTTTATCTCCCAATATGTTGGTCTAAATGCTTCTAAAGTGCTTTCCACAGGAACAGGATGTAACTCTGGTGCAAAAATACTAAATCACTTTAACACAAATCCCTTTAATGTTGTGTTTGGGGTCCTGGAGAGCCCTGAGACTCAAACATAAATATTATATAATATTGTTTGGTCAGCTTGATACTTGACTTTTTCCCTAATACAATTCATATATTATTCCTACATAGCCCATATACCATGCAAATAAGAAATGTTTCCTTCATTTGGTGTAATAACAATTATTGACATTTGTGTATTTTGTCACCAAATGTGCAAACCCAGTTGGTGGCAAAGAGAAGTCTACCACTGAGATACCGTACTACATATTTAAATGATATCATGGGAAAAGAAAGAAAAAAAACCCACAGAAAAATGGTTGATTTTGCAATTTGTATTAATATCTTATCACATGCAACACCAAGAGCCCAATTTGGTCTAAAAAAGCCAAATGTAAAAATATTGACTCTAAATACCAGAAAAAAAAAGGAGAAACAAGTAGGAAATTAAAATTAATATATTTGTACTATGAAAAATTGATTCATTAGTTTACTATAATGTTTGCAAATGTTTTATAAATAATTGGATCATTTTCTCAAAATGTTCTGTTATGGGAAATCATCACCAGGTGCACTAAATGTCCTTAACCATCCAAATGTGGTCTTACCCAAATATGCCACTTGAACAGACATTTGAGGCAAATGGCCGTTTGTTGATTATTATCATAGGTGACCCCCCTTAAACACTATCAGCAGAGGTAATAGCACAGGCTATGCCCTCTAAACACTATAAAGGCAGGTATCGGCATATGTAACGCCCCCAAAACACTAGAAGGGCAGGTATCGGCAACGCCAACTAATCACTAAAACGGAAGTTATCAGCATAGGTAATGCCCCCTTAACACTAACTTCAGGTATCGGCATAGGAAACGCCCCCTAAACACAATAAAGTTATAGGCAACACCCCCTAAACACTATAAAGGGAGGTACTGGCATAGGTAACATCCCCTAAACACAATAAAGTTATAGGCAACACCCCCTAAACACTATAAAGGGAGGTACTGGCATAGGTAACATCCCCTAAACACAATAAGGGCAGGTAGCAGCATGGGTAAAGCCCCCTTAACACTATAAGGAAAGGTATTGGCATAGGTAACGCCCCCAAAACACTATAAGGGATGGTGTCGGCATAAGTAACGCCCCCTAAACATGATAAAGGCAGTTATCAGCATAGGTAATGCCTCCTAACACTATAAGGGCAGGTTCAGCCATAGTTAACGCCCCCCACACACTAAAGACAGGTATCGGCATGGATAAATCCCCATAAACACAAAAGGACAGGTATTGGCTTAGGTAACGCCCCCCTAAACACCATAAGGGCTGGTATTGGCATAGGTAATGCACCCTTAGCACTATAAGAGCAGGTACCGGCCAATGTAACGCCCCCTAAACACGTAAGGACAGGTATCTATATAGGTAACGCCCCCTAAACACTATAGGGGAATAAATAACACCCATAGGTAACGCCCCCTAACCACGATAATGCCAGGTATCAGCATTGGTAATGCCTCCTAAACACTGTAAGGGTAGGTACCGGCATTGTTAACAACCTTCAAACACTAAGGACAGGTATCTGCATAGGTAACACCCCCTAAACACAACAGGACAGATATCGGCATAGGTAACGCCCCCTAAACACTAAAGAGCCGGTATCGGTGTAGGTAACGCCCTTTAAACAATAATAGGGCAGGTATCCATTTAGGTAATGCCCCCTAAGCACTATAATGAGATATTGCATAGGTACCACCCCTTTAACACTATCAGCGCAGGTATTGGTAGATGTAATGCCCCTGAAACATGAAAGGACAGGTATCGGCATAGGTTACGCCCCCTAAACACTATAACGACAGGTATTAGCAAGGGTAACACCCCGTAAGGGCAGGTATCAGCGTAGGTAACACCCGCTAAACACTATAAGAGCAGGTATCAGCGTAGGTAACACCCGCTAAACACTATAAGAGCTGGTATCAGCATAGGTAACGCCCCCTTAACACTATAAGAGCAGTTATTGGCATAGGTAACACCCCCTAAACACTATAAGAGCTGGTATCGGCATAGGTAACACCCCCTAAACACTATAAGGGCAGGTATCAGCATAGGTAATGCCCCCTAAACACTATAAGAGCAGGTATTGGCATAGGTAATGCCCCCTTAACACTATAAGAGCAGGTATCGGCATAGGTAACACCCCCTAAACACTATAAGAGCAGTTATTGGCATAGGTAACACCCCCTAAACACTATAAGAGCAGGTATCGGCATAGGTAACGCCCCCTTAACACTATAAGAGCAGGTATTGGCATAGGTAACGCCCCCTTAACACTATAAGGGCAGGTATTGGCATAGGTAACACCCCTTAACACTATAAGAGCAGGTATTGGCATAGGTAACGCCCCCTTAACACTATAAGGGCAGGTATCAGATTAGGTAACGCCCCTTAACACTATAAGAGCAGGTATTGGCATAGGTAACGCCCCTTAAACACTATTTGGGCAGGTGTCAGCATAGGTAACGCCCCTTAACACTATAAGAGCAGGTATTGGTATAGGTAACGCCCCCTTAACACTATAAGGGCAGGTATTGGCATAGGTAACACCCCTTAACACTATAAGAGCAGGTATTGGCATAGGTAACGCCCCCTAAACACTATTTGGGCAGGTATCAGCATAGGTAACACCCCTTAACACTATACTAACAGGTATCAGCATAGGTAACGCCCCTAAACACTATAAGAGCAGGTATCAGCATATGTAACGCCCCCTTAACACTATAAGGGCAGGTATTGGCATATGTAACGCCCCTAAACACTATTTGGACACACTACATTTTTAACGTATTTACACAACTTGCAAATTTTTGATTGTAGTGGACTCAGTTTTAAAGTGAGAGTGAAGATACTAGTATCATTCAAAACTAGAAAAACCTAAGGAATCCATTGGTACCATCCATGTCATATTGTCTTGAAGGAGGCTAAATATTGCTCCAAACAAAATTATGATGTGGAAAAACTGCCATGGCCATTTTCAAAGGGGTCCGTTGACCTGAAAATGGGTTCTATGGGTACCCACGAGTCTCCCCTTTACAGACATGCCCACTTTATGATAATCACATGCAGTTTGGGGGCAAGTCATAGTCAAGTCAGCACACTGACACACTGACAGCTGTTGTTGCCTGTTGGGCTGCAGTTGGCCATGTTATAATTTGAGCATATTGTTTGTATGCTAAATGCAGTACCTGTGAGGGTTTTTGGACAATATTTGTAATTTCTTTGTGTTGTTGATTGATTTCCAGTATATATACATTTGCATAAAGCAGCATATTTACCCACTCCCATGTTGATAAGAGTATTAAATACTTGATATAAGGTACATTTTGAATTGATAATATTTGATTAATATGTGACTATTCTTGATGCAATATTTTAATTGATTGACAGCCCTAATTATATTATATTATATTATATACTGTTGGCCAGTTATCACATATTTTGCATGTAAAATTCTGAAAAGTAACTATTTACTATGGCTCTTATTGTAGTAGAGTGAAAAACACCCCATTTTCCTCTGAAAAAAATGGCATGAAATGGAAATACCTTCAATCTGTTCATAACTACATAGTTTGAAGAACTACTTGTTAACCATTCATTATCCGATTTATCAGTTCATCCTTGTCCCTCACTGTGTCAGTGTTCCAGCACGGAAGTTCTCAGCTCTCCTGATTTCTGAAGGTCAGACAGGATGCAACCGGCACTTCATGGGACTGATCTCTACAGAAAGCTTTCTTCAACAACGACGAAACAAAATGCACACTTTATTTTCAAATGAACCTACCCATAATATAAGAGCAAGGCTGCCCCCCTTGACAACGCCTGATAGGCTACTTTGTTGCTGTGAACGCTAAACACCTCTAAGCACACACTAATCCGTGGTCGGTCCTTAATCTCCTGCAGACACAACACGGTATACTCGCTGCGGAGGGCGGACCGTGCCGTGCCAAAGTGGCTCTTTACGCATAATCATCGCTCGAAATCTCTCTCCGGTGTGTGTTTGTAGTTCTATAGCTGACCTTCTTGACTCTAACCCCCTCCCTAGGGTGGGCTCTGTGATACCTCATGGTGTTTGTGCCGTCTAGGGTTATCCTCCGCTCCATTGCAGTCTTTCTAGCGCAGAGACTTCGCTCCTATCCATCTCCTCCTCGCTCTTTGGACAAAAACTCCTGAATTATTGAAAACAAAACCAAAAACTTTCTTTTCGGATGTACTATTTTCACCTTATTTTTTTTTTTTTTTTTACAAACTTTCGGCTTGGATGGGCGTTTTTTGGAAAAGCCAAACATTTACAAGGACATATTGGTGTTTTGTTTTTTTTCTTTCCACTGACAAGTAACTACCGCGGGGAGAAAATAGAAAAGCGCCTGTGCCATGTAGCAGCAGCAGCGGCAGCAGCAGCAAGCGCTCTCTGAACAAACTGGAAATACATAGACGAGCCCACACACCAGCAAGAGAGCTAGTTATTTTTACTTGAAGGGGGGAAACTACAAATATGCTGTGAAGCTCTCTCTTCGTCGCAGCTTGTGCTCCCGCGGCAAAAAAAAAGAGCGCAGGTTTTCCAGAGCAGCTCGTTGGTGGGAACACAAAAAATTGTCAAGGAGAAGCGATATGCGGCTCGGTACAGGCAGCTGGTTTTTGCAGTTCGTCTCCTGGAATTAGTGTTTGAATGGGTGGAAAGGGAGCGGCTGTATAGCCTCGGACCAGGAGGAAACAGAAATACACTGAATAAGAGCCTGCGGTGGCGCACAATGGATACTTGTCCGTCTCTGAAGGTAAGGAATAACCTTAATACTAGTCTGATGAATGATGAGTTGTGAATGCGCACCGCTCAGATATATCAGATTAACAGTTATGTTGCTTTTTTTTTATCTATATGTGGTGGATCTTCTGCTTACAGTTCACCTTCAACTCAAATTCTAATGCGCCGATTTAAAAAGAAAAAATATTTATTTATATATATATATATATATATATAGTTCCTGAGGCTATACCACTAAGGTTTCACAAGCTCTGGATATCTATTCCTCTGTAATAATGGCAGGCTGTGTGTGTGTTAATGATGGGTTGAAGGGTGGCTGGGCACTCTTGGACAAATCACAGGTATATCCACAGAAAGTAACCTGATCGGTGGTGAATCTGTTCAGTGCAGCAGTGCTGGAGCTGCTGTTTGTTTTACCATTTCTTTATTCATTTTTGCAATGTTGCATATGTGGGAAAAAAAAAGGGAAACCAAGAAAAACTGAGAGGTTGGATAGGTGTGCCTGACGCATACTAATCCTGGGTCTGTATAAACGGGCGTGTTTTTTGTTTGGGGTGTGTGTGTTGTCTTGTGTGTGTGTTAGAGAGAGAGAGAGAGAGAGAGAGAGGGAGGAAGAGGAGGGAGTGATTAGCCTACTCTTTTCCAAAATGTTCCCTTGCGATTAGCCAAGACGTTTTATTAAACTCTCTTTTTAAGTTGCACGAATGGACATGCTGCTGTGCGTGCGAGAGGTGCGTGCGTGTGAGAGATGGTTCTATCATATGTCCCCTGTGTGCTGATGATTTTTTTATTAAACTAGCTGTCCCTTTGGAGAAAAAAAAAAGATAGATTGTGTGCCTTTGTGTTTGTCTGGTTAAGGGATCGATGGCCGCCATGAGGCATCATGGGAAAGCAGTGTAACGCCACCACCCACTGTAATCACCACCCCTCTTGTGGATTACATCTAGTGGTAACATGGCACTTGCTGAGGAGAACCTAGTATAAGAGGTCCGAGTGTGGAGGTATATAGAGGAGCACAGTGAAGGCTGTTCAGCACCATGGACAGCGCAGCAGAGGACTATGAAACTGCAGTATGAAGGGAGATGCTTTGACTCCCACAATGGGGCATTTATCAACATTTGAATGGCTGGTGGTATTCTCCTTAAAACAAAAATCACACTGTGAAGGGTTTGTCTGAAGAATACAGAGCGAGGAGGTTCTCCGAGCAAAAAAGCCCCTGTAGTTTACTGAAGAGATTCAACTGTGTTTTATTCATGAAAACAGAATGATTGTGACGCTAAATGACTCACAGGACTATACTGTGTTATCCAGGCCTTTGCTATTTATTCTCACTGTAATTTATGTCAGTGGATCTCCACTGTGCACAATGGAGGTCTGTGGATGGAACCAAAAATAGCTCATCTAAAAGAAGAATAAAGAGCCCGTTCGTTGGTTTTATTTACAGTACAGTTCAGTGCACCACTTCAACACCACATTACTTTTTTTAAGTTAGTATCATCCATTAGACAGGAAGGCAATGCAGGCACTCCAAAATAATAAAACAAGTGGCAACAAGGAAGGATATATATAAAAAAGCCTTTATTGTTGTTAAAAAGCCAACATCTTTCAACCACTGTAGGTCTTCGTCAGAGCATTCTTGTCTGTCCTTATTTTGTTTCCCCATTTTCCAAGACCACATGGTTGCCTTATGGTTGAATACACAGAGCAACCAGTTATCTCTCTTTCCTAGTATCATCCATTATTTGAGTCTACACCCTTTCCTAAAGCCCCATGATATGTATTTCTCCATAACATTTACCTGCAATAGCATTTTTTGGTCACTTGGGAGCAGCAGAAACAAGTTGTGAACATGACATTGACATATCATGAGTTGATATGGTGAACGCGTTAGCAAACAGTTGATTTCTTCAACGTATTCTTATACAACGGTTTGTATGATATCGTATGAAAGGCTATTCCTCATTTTTCGTGCATTTTCCCATGAATGTCCAGCGTCAATTTCCGCTCCGGTCTCTTGAAAATAAACTTCTTCGTCTTCGCAGGAAACAGCTTGGTTAGGATTAGGCAACAAAACCATTTAGTTTGGATTAGGAAAACATTGTGGTTAAGTTACGCCAAACCAGACATGGCGTAACTTAAGTACTAAAGTTCCGTAACAAACACTACCTAGTTAGATTTTGGAAAATATTGTGGTTAGGATTATAATAACACAGTAAATACCGTAACTGAAGTACGGAAGTTACATGACAAATAAATGGCCGTTGACTTCTGGTTTCACATGGGCCACAAACACCGGTATCCTGGGCAAAAGTCCTGTGTTTTATGACCCAGCCATCCACACCGACTTCCTCCTCGCTGCTCTTTATACTTCCTTGTTCACAATTAGATGGATAACATACAAATGGATTTTGTGAGATATATATATACAAATTTAGGTTTCGTAGGTATAGCTATGAACGTTGTAGCTAGTCTCTGACTGCATCTGTCTGCTGTTTGGTGCTGAGCAGGTAGTGTACGGTGCATTGTTTTTAGAGCTTTTTCACTGTTTATACGGATGTGTTCTAAATAGTAAGGTTTTAGTGAAGATGCATGTGTTTGTGAAGTAGTGAGCATACGACTGGATAAATGAGAGTTGGAATATACTGCACCAGTTGTAATAGAGTTTGTACACAGATCTTTTAATATAGTTTTGCTGTTTTTACAAACCCGGCCCTCTGTTCGCCGTGGAGGCATGCGAGAAAAACAATGTTTTCCTCAAGAAATCAAAGTAACAAAGGGTGAGTAATTGATATACAAATCGCTTTTTGGGTGAAGTATTTCTTTAACATTGAAAACCTCAGCTAATTGGGAATGTGTTGTTGTGGTTTGATCAGATTTACCCGCCAAGGGTCATAAGATTATGTTTTCTTGTTTGATTGGTGCACAGGAGTACGTGATATTACATGTTTCTAAAGAAAGAGAAGAAAGAAAATACCGTGCTCATGTCTGATTCAATCTCTCAGAGTAAAAACCTCATTAAAACAATACGATTTCAGGGCCTATATATTGAGTACAAGTTGATAAAGATTTATGTCCAATCAAAGTAACTTCGCTGATTATGTACATCAAGTTTACCTGTCATGAGGTGTCCTACTCAGCCTGTGAAAATGGTTGTAAAATATATTTTATGGCTCTGGAGGGGCTTTATAAAAATGGAGAAAATAACCTGGTGATGTCATTAGAAATATGATGATGTCATGTTTTGGGAGCTTGAGCTGTACTTGAGACTAAAAGTCAGGATTTCTTGGTCTCTGTTGCTTCACTGTTGACCATTATTATTATTTTTTTTGTTTTAATCTGTCTCTTAAAAGTCCTCTGCCTTTATGGAAGTACAATACTAAATTGCTGGAGTATCCTTTTCAAATAATTTTCCAGCAAGTTCCACAGCTCTCTATATACGGAAATACACTTACCGTGGAACGTGCATACTGTTTTTTTTTTAAATGAAATTCCCTTCATCTGATAATAACACAAACAACCATTATGTTCAGGCAATGATCTGTTTTGGGCTTTATATATAACTTACAAAGTTTCTTTACGTAGGTTACGTAACATTACGTAGCCTACCTAACTTATGTTGTGTATGTAACGTAGTCTACTTAACTACATAAAAGTAATAGGTATTTTAACCCAAACCACGATCTTTTCCTAAACTTAATATAAAAACACAGGACTTTTACTCAAGATATCGCTGTTTTGTGTCTCATATGAAAGTCAACTTATTTTAAGTCGATGTATAAGTTACGTAACATAATGTCATGTATGTTGATTACGTAACATTATGTAGCCTGCTTGACTCTTTCTAAGTTGACGTTTAAGTTACATAACATTATGTTATATAGGTTGTGCAGCCTACTTAACTTGCTTTGTGTATGTAACATAGCCTACTTAACTACGTAACAAACATCCTTATTTTAAGCCAATCCACGATCTTTTCCTAAAAAACAGGATTTTCACCCAGGACACTCCTGTTCGTGTCCCATGTGAAACTTGACTTATTTTAGGTTACCATGTAACTTACGTAATGTAATGTTACGTGATTACGTAGGTTACGTAACGTTAAGTGGCCTACTTGACTTATAATGTTACATCAATTTGATTACGATTGCGTAGGTTATTTAACGTTATGTAGCCTACTTGCCTCATTTTAAGTCGATGTTTAAGTTGCGTAACATTGTTATGTTATATAGGTTACGTAGGTTTTGTAAAGCTACGCAGTCTACTTAACTTACTTTGTGTACATAACATAACCTACTTAACTACGTAACAAATGTATTTTAACCCAAACCACGATCTTTTCCTAAACCTAATAAAAACAAGACTTTCACACAGGAGACCCCTGTCAGTGTCCCATGTGAAACTTGACTTAAATTAAATCAACGTAATGTAAGTTACGTAACGTAATGTTACATTACGTTGATTACGCAGGTTACGTAACGTTATGTAGCCTACTTGACTTATAATGTTACGTTAACGTCGATAACGTAGGTTACGTAACGTTATGTAGCCTACTTGACTTATTTTAAGACAATGTTTAAGTTACGCAACGTTATGTCATGTTAAATTGTTATTTGTGAAATATGTTGTGTGTTAATTGTATTTTCCGCAAAGTTACGCAGCCAATTTAACTTACTTTGTGTGCGTAACCTAGCCTACTTAACTTGGTAACGAACATACTTATTTTGACCTAAACTATGATCTTTTCCAAAACCTAACCAGGTAGTTTTGCTGCCTAAACCTAGTTGTTTCCTGTGAACACATAAGTTTATTTTGAAACGTGTATGAATGTAACGAGCAGAAATTGACACACAAAACTGACGCTGAGTGTTGGGTAGAGCGTCATAGTTTGAAGCGTAGGGCCACTGGCCAAGCTACGGTATTTGATGAGTTGGGAGTGAGAATGTGTTATTTATTCAAGCCAGAGAACAACATGAGCAGGAACCGTTTAATTCATTGTAATTCCATTTGTATTCATTATTATTCAGGTCTTTAGTTTCGCTTTGCTAACAGACGCAACAGAACTATCAACAGTGCTCATCTGATATGTTGATATCACTCGCAGTTATTGTCTGTCAATGCTTGATGCCAGAATGACGCTGGAGGGTTAATGCCTTCTGTCGAGACGGCTCGGTGAAATTGATAGGCCTGTCTTGACAGATGAGATAACCTGCAATCGCAGGCAAACGCAATTTACGGGCACGGCAGATGGATGCTGAGGATGCACTCAGAAGTAGGCCAGTTTTACCTTGGGGAGAAGCTCGACATGCACAGAAGGCTCCCGGAGAATGTTAGAGCGTTGTTGTTTTGCAAGGGAAATTATGAGAGAGAGAGGTGGGAGGAATGGCAATCAGAGGACCATTTTATTAAACGCCACACACAGTGAAATAATAAAGAGGGGATCAATTCTTGTTCACATGGAATAGTTTCGAAGCAAGGCAATTGAAGTTCAAAAATTAAGTGGAAAATAACTTGGGGATTTAGCCTTAAACCCTCTGTGGCATCTCTGCACAGCTCTCGTCTCCAAGTCTGCTGTGTGAAGAAGCTTGGTTTCTTTCCAGAAAACTCTCCCTAATGGCTCCATTCACTCACCTTCACCAGCCAAACAAGCCAGGTGAACAGAAAAACACAACAAATAAAGAAATAAATCCAAAGCGAGGAGGAGCCGATATGCAGGCAGTCAGACGCGTTTGATCTGTTTGCAAAATAATGAATATACAGTACAGAGAATGGAGCGCAGCTGCAGGGCATTTTCATGTGCTTCTTCACCTCAAATTGCCATGCATTAGAGGCAAACATTCCCCTAATGAATTTAATCATCGCTCCTGTTGTCACTGAGTCAGTCCTTTGTTTGCGTTCCTGTCTGGTGACTAGAGTCCAGCTGCTGTGGTACAGCATATGTGTGCAGAGCGAAGCTGACACTTCATGCAGTGTTTAGAGGAATCAGCTGCTATGGTGGAGCCCCAGCAAATTGTAGGAATGGACTTCATGTTGAGGGTGGTTTTGTTATCTGGAGAGCTCCTTATTCTCCTTGTTTTTTTTTTTTATTTTAATCAGTGCAGAAAAACACAACATGACTGCCTCAACCTTTAAAAACTCTCAGCTCTTTAGATATTATCTGACATTCAGTATAGGAGAGACATCAGGATCTTTAGATATCAGTTAAAACTGCAGTAGGCAGAATATTTTTTGGCATCATTGGGCAAAAAATTCCATAATAACCTTTCAGCATATTGTAATTCAAGTGTTCTGAGAGAAAACTAGACTTTTGCACCTCCTCATGGCTCTGTTTTCAGGCTTTAAAAAATCAAGGTAATTTCAGAGAGAGCGTTCCTATTGAGCGTTTCTATTGGCTGTGCTCCGGCTGGTGGGCGGTGCTTGTTATTTCCTCAACAGTTCCCAACATGGCTGCCGGGTCATAAACTTTCTCATTTTACAGCTGTAGCCCCAGGGCAATTTGTTCTGCCCCTGAGTGCCATTGTGGCTGGTTTCCTGGTCTACTACCAGTTTCCTGGTGGTTCTGCTCAGAATCAATATGTTTTGGTTAATATTTACATGTTCAGTTCAATATACACATACAGTATGTTGTGTCACTTTAAATAGGTTGGTTGCAGTGTACTTGGTGAGCATGTGGTTTACTTTGAGTACAACCTATATGGTTTAATTTTATTACATGTAATTGGTTGTTTATGTGTCATGTCACTTTACCTGGTTGTGATTGGCTGTGGGGCGGGACTAGCGAGGAGGGGTGGTCCAGCGAGAGAAGTGAGGGAGCTGCGCAATGGAGGAGTTGGAGAGAAGCTAGTGGAAGAAAAGAGATGTAGTAATTAGAGATTTATGGTTTAAAGTGTGTTTGTAAGTTATAGTGCTGTAAAAACTAGAACCTAGGACTGCAAGCCAGTGAAACGCCGAATGTATACTTTGCTAGTAGTTAAGTGGCTATCAACACAGTAGCTGATATTGCGCCGTTAGCCTTTCCAGCTAACTAGCCAAGCTAACTACCGCTGAAGGACACTCTGGACTGCCCAGATAGCGCTCCAGGTGACCTGGATAAAAGTCTGGTAGCTCCAATGGCAATGCGGGAGAAAGAAGGTTTCACCCATCAGACTGCCATGGTCAGCTATCAGCCTTTCTAGCTGTTTGCACTACTCTTGGAGGTGCAACATTAGGACTCTGTGATACAAACTCTGCTACGCTAACGTGAGTACTCAGCTTTTATTTGGCTGTTAGAGCGAAACGGTCTCAACTGTTTTTGGCCATCACGTTCCCAAGCATCGACCAGGCCTGCAAAGGGGTTGTTTTCATTAATGGTCCTTTCCTGTTGTGTGTGTGTGAGAGTGTGTGTGTGTGTGTGAGAGTGTGTGTGTGTGTGTGAGAGTGTGTGTGTGGGCCCACCAGGTTATTTTTGGTGAAAGTAAAATAAACCAGAAGAGTTCATTGCATATCCTTAGGTACTGTTTTATGTTATTTTGGGCTAGACCAAGTACATTAAAGGGTGACATATATGCTAGTGACCCCAGAAGGTTAAAGGAACATAGAAGATTGACTTGGGTTAATACTGACTTGTTTATCTCTGTGAAAGGTCAAAGTACTATTTTCTTGGTATACTATTATTGAGAGTATTGTGAACCTTTTTTATTTTACATATTTTTGATATCATTCCCTTTTAGTTAATAAATTTAGTAAATTGTTGGGGACATATTTGTTATGTGATTTTTATTAGGTATAAACATAACCACAGTGCAGTCACATATAAGAAATAGGGAGGAAATAATTATGGGTTATTAAAATAAAGCAACAACAGGAATAAGGGTTTAACTAAAGCCAACCTGGGAATTAAGTTTTACGAACACAGGGCGCTCCCTTTATAAAAAGGTGCAGAAAGCGCTAAACAGTACACTACAAGATGATTTTGAAAAAAATTGAGGTGAGAAATAGGCATTACAGTAACAGAATATTGATTCATATGTATTTGTGACTGTCATGTTTCTTCATTTCTACCCAGTGCAGCTTTAGGAAAACCTGTAAAGGACCATACTGTAGTTTTTAGGCCACTAACTATTGTCTTTCCTACTTTTATTGGCAGCCATTGTTTTGATCTCATATTTTATCAATATACCATGAAATACAACTTGCAGACTTTTTTTTTTTTTTTTTTTCAAAGCTCTGCATGGTATCCAGATGGTGCATGCATGTGCTGGTGGGGAATTCTGATATCCGAGTTGCTTACATAACAGCAATGCACTGATGAGCTGAAACTGATTAAATCATACTAGTAATAGGCTACCTCAAGCATGAATGTTGTGAAAAAGGAATCGGTAGTTTTCCACATATGAAAGGCTGCTGTTCTTTGCCAACTGCCTCTTTAGTCTCCAGTGTGAGACCTGGAGCTTCCCACAAGCTGAGCTGGGATGGAGTTCCCCTGAAGCCTTTTCAAAACACTGTTTGCTTTTACTGTGTGTGCATTACCTCAAAACCTCCCACAGCATAAAGTTAAAAATGAATTTGACTGTTAGCATTATTTTTCTTCTATAAATATCACGATAATATCGTTATTGTGAATTCTTTTGGCAACGATAATCATGTAATATAGAAAACCTAAGGAAACCATTGGTACCATGTCATACTAGCTTGTCGCATACTAGCTTACGCAAAATGTTGGTAAGGAAAAACTGTCATGGCCTTTTTCAAAGGGACCCCTTGACCTCTGACCTCAAGATATGTGAATGATAATGGGTTCCATGGGTACCCACGAGTCTCCCCTTTACAGACATGCCCACTTTATGATAATCACATGCAGTTTGGGGCAAGTCATAGTCAAGTCAGCACACTGACACACTGACAGCTGCTGTTGCTTGTTGGGCTTGACATTGCCATGTTATGATTTGAGCATATTTTTATGCTAAATGCAGTACCTGCGAGGGTTTCTGGACAATATTTGTCATTGTTTTGTGTTAATTGATTTCCAATAATTCATATATACATACATTTGCATAAAGCAAGCTTATTTGTCCACTCCCATGTTGATAAGAGTATTAAATACTTGACAAATCTCCCTTTAAGGTACATTTTGAACAGATTAAAAATGTTTGCTTTATTTTTATCATGATGAACTATGGTCAGTCACGCGATTAAATATTGTAATTGATTGATATGTTTCACTTAAGTTAAATTTACCACTAACTATTAGCGCCGAAATATACTTAAAGTTAAGGTTCATGTAACTTTTCATTGCACTATCAGTCTGTGGATCGGATCTGCTCCATAGTGCTAGTGTCTTACAGGTGGAACAACGAGTAGATTTATACTGCCAGAGTGGCTGGAGTTTTGACCCATTAAGACTATTCCCCTTCTCCATTCACCTTTGAAGTAGGTGAAGTTGTCCCAGAAACCTCCGCTCAGGGACAGTGGCTGGTACTGTAGATGGGTGACTAATAGAGGTATGGAAATTTCTCGATTCTAAGATGCATCACAATGCGGACATGGACGATTCTGCATCGATGCAGTGACAGATCATAATCGGGAATAGGGCTGCAACTTACGACTATTTGCATTGTTAATTAATCTGTAGAATCAATCTTTATTTTCTTGATTAATTGATCAGTTGTTTGGTCTATGAAATGTCAGAAAATGGTGAAAAATGTCATCAGTGTTTCCCAAAGCCCAAGATGACGTCCTCAAATATCTCAAAGATATTCAGTTTACTGTCACAGAGGAGTAAAGAAAACCAAAACAATATTCCCATTTAAGAAGCTGTAATCAGAGAAATTTGACTTAAAAAAAAAAAAAAAAAGATACTCAAACCGAATAGTTGATTATCGAAATAATTAGCAACTAATTGATTAATTGTTGCAGCTCTAATCAGTTTGGTATCATTTTAGGTCAGTGTGAGTCTTTACTGTGTTCTGCTGTCATTTACTGTCACGCTAGTTTCTCTTCTCTTACTCTTTCCTCTGGTTGATGTCTTTCACAGAGGGCCGAGCTTTGCACAAACACACACACACACACACACACACTCTGTGTGCACGAAGCCGAGTGACGGCATTCTAACATCGTTAACTTGTTGCTCTCGCTACCAATGTTAGCTTTTCTATTTCAACAATGTTGAGCTGAAAAGAAACATGCATGCAGACTGAATTTCAACCGTGGTGTTGTTCTGTCAGGAGATGCAGTGACTTGATGTTAAACCAAGTAAGAATAGAAGAGCTAGTAAGGAAAAGTCTGCTAGCTGCTAGGCTAACTCATGCAGTGTAAGATGACGTATAAGCATTCAGGAAGTGCCCTGTCCCAGAGCTGGTATGATAAAACCTTACTTTTGTAGATTTCAGCACACTTGTAATGCAGCGCGGAAGGATTTATGTTTTGTGTCAATGTACTGAGGTGGCACACCATTGAAAAGATGGAGCTTTTTATATTAGACTGTTGTAGTCTGACTTTTGAAAGCACTTTCTAAATAAAATGGGAGTTCACAGTGTGCAGTAATATAGAAAATTGAAGATGCGATACATCGAGATGCATGGAAAATCGTTGACAGGTGAATTGTGAGGCGAGATTCAAATCTCTAGGCGATAAATCATGTTATTACAACAAGTCAATTCCCCTCAAATATTGATACTAAAGGTTTATGAACTCTAAAATGTTCCGCTGCTTTTTTCCATTCATGTCAACTCAGCTCATGGAAGAAAAGTAGCATGAGCTCTTTGAAATAACTCTCTAAAGTAATGCAAGACTTTCTATTTATGAGAATGGGAAGCATATACTTGCTCAGGTGCTTTGCCTTTGGGTTGCAGCTTAACTCTCTTACAAAGAGTCCTTTTGGCTGGCGTTAGCTCACCTGCCTGTGCTGTGTCCTCGCGGCCACGCTGCTCGGCTCTGCTGTGATGTGGCTTTTCCCCGGTAGTCTCAGCGGGAGGCACTTGACTCCGGAGTATATCAAAGCGAGCTGCACACACTCTCAGGCCAGGGCCATTGTTGCGCTTTGGCAAGAACCTCGGGGAGTTTACATAGGCGACAGCTCCCTTCCTTTGTGAAACACGAGTCAGAGCATTAAGATGTCGCTGCTGACTGACCAATATGACCGCAGGGACACATAGATACAGCAGGATGTGAAACACTTTCCAGTCAGTATAGGGAAGACTGTGGAACCAGCACAGACGACAGTGCGTCTGGGGCAAACTCTTGTTACAATCACGAGCAGGCACTTTAAATACATTAGGAGAAATTATCCTGTGAGTCAGATTACAAAGGCTAAATTCATCTTGTTTTCACCCTCTCTCTGTGTTTCATGTCCTTTTTCCTTTGTTTGGCTTCCAGACTCAATAGGCCTGCGAGCGCCGAGAGCTGCCATTCTAATTTCGCCGTCACCCTTTCCTCCACTCCCACATGAATTCTCTGTTGTTGTTGTTGTTGTTGTTGCTGTTGCACTTTAGAATACAGTGGCCCCCGTCATTTAATGGCAGGTTCATTCATCATAGTCAGCAGTTCCAGCCCACTCAAGCTACTGTATTTCAACAAACTTTTTACATTTTAAAAGCTTCTGAGTTTGCTGTTCACAAGAGCGTTCAGTACAACTGATGGGCACGTCATGTGATGTTCAGTGTCACGCACAGGACAAAAATATACTTTTTTTGGGGGGGTAGCAACAAGTGCATGAGACTGATATAAAAAAATGCTCAGTGAAGAAAACTGTTATTTAGAAATATGGTGCACTTTGCGTGATTTTTTTCTTTTCTTTATACGAAATTGGAAATATTTTTTTTCCTAGAACTGATTTAAAAAGTGTTTTCTTTACTTTTTTAAAACTTTTTTTTTTTTTATTTATTGACTCCAATTAAACCACACATGTACTTTCTTCTCAATGATACAAAATCATTGCATCATTCACTATCGATGATTGCAACAAAGAATATGCCATAACTTAATCGTACTTAAATCCAAAAGGAATATTTTATGTGGGGAAAAAAAACAACTTTTATTTTATTGACCCGATTAAACCATATGTGTACGTTGCTCTCGATGATACAAAATAATTTCATCATTCAATATGAATACGACAAAGAATATGCCGTAACATTATCATCGTATGTAAATAGAAATTTATTAAAATAATAATAATCTTGATCATGAAGAAAGGAAATGCCTAAGCTTATAATAAAATAAGAACAACTTAATAGGTGAGAGCTAATTGCGAGACAGCAATAGAGAGAAGGGGCTACAGAGTATGTCATCATAAAAGTTCCTCTTATTCTGCTTAATAATTAAAATATATTTCCCCACGGGCCAAATAAAGAGAGTATGACTACGTGTCTTCATCACCAAAACCTGATGTGTAACGTACCCTCACCTTCTACAGTTATTTACAGCTCACTGGCTTCATGGTTCACAGCCTCTGAAGAGAAAGGTGACACGTCATTATGTCAGTGTCTGGCAACATGCTAACTAGCAGTGATTAGCACTGATACAAGACAAAAGAGAGATGACAGTTGACTTCCTCTCATCAACAGCTCCTGCAAGTCTATTCATACTGTGGAAAATGAATATTGAAAAATTCAACTTTTATTGGCAAAAATCTGGCGATAGGATCCCTATCATGATACAAGGCTTACGATTCAATTTATTGCATCATATTGCGATACTGAAAGCAAGGTGTTTGTTTGCGATTTTTTTAATCTAATTTTAGGAAAAATGTCACTATGCATAAAATGTAAGTAAAAAGGTACACTTTTTACGCAATCACAACAGTGAACAGAACATTAGTAAAAAAAATATGTTTTTGAGAATTAATACAGTATCACAAAACATAATATCCTGAAACTCGATATTTTTTCGATATTTTCAATATTTTCTTACACCCCTAATATTTATGTATTGATACTTTGATATTGTTGACAACACTAAGAGGAACCATCAAGAGCGTCCTGATCAGCTGCATCACTGTCTGGTATAGGAACTGCAACAACTTAGACTGCAAGTCCCTGCAGAGGAAAGTGAAGTCAGCCGAGTCCATCATCGGGACCTCTCTCCTCTCCAACTTTGACCTTTAAACTGTACAAACAGGGCCTCCAGCATCATAGAAGCACAAAAAGTACATTTTGGTAGTAATAAGTTTTGTACTTTTACTTAAACTACATTGAATGCAAGAAGTATTTTTAGACTATGATGTTATTACTTTAATTAAGTAAAGGACCTGAATACTGTGATATGCTGTAGAGTAAGATAAGGTTTTATATTTATAGTAGGGCTGTCAAAGTTAACGCAATATTATTGCGCTAAAGCAAATTCATTTTATCGCCGACAATTTCTTTAACGCATTAACGCAACTTGCGATATTTTGGTTGTAGCGGAGACAGTTTTAAAGCTAGAGTAAAGATACTGACATCATATGAAACTACAAAAATCCATTGGTACCAACCATGTCATACAGGCTTGTCGTGAAGGAGGCTGAATAACACTCAAAACTTGCGCTAAATGTTTGCGTGGAAAAACTGCCATGGCCATTTTCAAAGGGGTCCCTTGACGTCTGACCTCAAGACATGTGAATGGAAATGGGTTCTGTGGGTACCAACGAGTTTCCCCTTTACATACATGCCCACTTTATGATAATCACATGCAGCTTTGGTGCAAGTCATAGTCAAGTCAGCACACTGACACACTGACAGCTGTTGTTGCCTGTTGGGCTGCAGTTTGCCATGTTATGATTTGAGCATATGCTAAATGTAGTACCTGTGAGGGTTTCTGGACATTATTTGTCAATGTTTTGTGTTGTTAATTAATTTCCAATAATAAAGATATACATACTTTTGCATAAAGCAGCATATTTGCCCATTCCCATGTCGATAAGAATATTAAATATTTAATAAATCTCCCTTAAGGTACATCTTGAACAGATAAAAAAATGTCGGTAATTTGTGTAATTAATCGCAATTCAATATTTTAATCGATTGACACGCCCTAATATAATTATATTTCTATATATATAATTTATGATTATACCTTGTGATTCAAATGTGTTTTAATTTGCAAAACACAAAATTAATTCTTACTATGTGCCAATGCCCTTCTGTTTGAATCAACACAACTGGAAATAATGCACTGATGCATGTTCTTTTGGGTTGCAATAAACTGGCGAGGCCATTAATATACTATGGCAGATGTGTAACCTATGTGTGGGAAACACTTGATATAGTTCCATTTATTCACACACTGCAGCCAGTTATGCACACAGCCACACATTTGGAGACCTACTTCTCCACATTTACTGTACAGTATTTCAATGTGTTGCATTAATGAGACTCCTACAGTACAACACAGTTGTTGGGTAATCTCCAAATATATATAGTCAAATGCTCCCACATAACCACCCGCACATTCGTCCCACTATGTTGTGAAAAAAAAACACAGCCATTGCTGAAGTTATCAGTGAAAGGATGACAGCGGCTCCGTTAGGCCTCTCCTCTCACTCGCCGGTGTGCAGCAAGCCCCAAGGTTAGCAACAAAAACGGTTTAGCTGCAGAGATCTAAATGGAGCGCTCCTCGTGCCGCTGCCGAGTGATAACATTCAGGCTCTGCTGGGGATGTCGCCATTGTGAAGAAGCTGTAATTTAGAGAGGGGTTGGAAAAGCTTATCTTCTTAAGCCCCTGAGCAAAATAAAGAAATAGTGGGGTGGAAAAAAAACCACAAGACTGAAGCAATGAGTCACTGTGGCAAACAGAAGGAAAAAAAAAAAACACTGGATAAAAGTTCCGTGGTCAAAAAGTGAACAGTCCCACTTATTATTCATGGAAGTGTTGTTAAGACTGAGAGTCACCCAAACTGGGTCCAAAAGGTCAATTGCTTCAACACATAGGCGACTGTTTTTATTCTGCAGCAGCGGGAAATGAAAAAAGGGAGACAATAAATGAGATATTCTGCTTTTCGTTGTTATGACAAAACTGGATGCTGAAAACCCTGAGCGTGTTCGAAAAGCAACATTATTCCCTCTGTGTTAGCAATCTGGTCCACCTTAAAGGGATAGTTGGGGTGTTTTGAAGTGGGGTACTTATCCATAGTCTGTGTATTACCTACATTAGACTGCGGACAGGAGTTACCATACGGAACCACAGCAATGTACTGCTGTAGACGGGGGCGACAGCAAAACGTATTTTAGCCACCTAAAAGAAATGCCCACCTAAAATTGTATTTTCTATATTTAGAATATTTTCACCGCTTTACCTTGCCGTCAGACAGCCCTTTCCGATGGGCAACTGAAGCCGTTGTATCCATCCATGCTCTCGCCAAAGCCACCAGACTCCATTGAAAAAAAACTGTAATTTTACCTTGCAAAACACAGAGGTGATGGTTTACCACTACATCGATCGGTTAGTTTATTCGTGTTATTGTGTGGCTTTGGTGACACAAACAAACTAACCGATCGAGGCAGCGTTAGACCAGCAACCCCCTGTGTTCTGAAATGTAAAATTACTGCTTTTTTCAATGGAGTCTGGTTGCTTTGACAAGAGCATGGATAACGACCTAAGTTCCCCGTCTGAGACAAAGACTGTATAAATGTCTCACGGCAAGGTAAACCGGCACAAATTTTCGAAATATAGCGTACACTTAAACTGATATCGATTTTTTTTAGGTGGTTAAAGTCCGTTTTGTTGGCGGCCCCATCCACAGCAGTACATTGCTTTGCTTCCATGCCGGTACTCCTCTCTGTTTCTCCAAACTGGAGGCATTTTGACCAACATCTAATGTAGGTAATACACTGACTGTGGATAGATACCTTATACAACCACTTCATAACACCCAAACTATCCCTTTAAATTCCATTTTGGCGTATGCTACACCATGTCCCTGAACACGAAGCATGTATGGCTTTCTGTGGCTCTTTTGATTGGAATTCTCCGGAGATATCAACATCTCTTGGTGCACAATCGCTCGCGCCACCAACAAGTGAATCCACGTGGGCACAACTTTAAGTGCTCGTTATAATTGGCTCTCCAGATTACAGTTTCAGAGTTGTCCATGCTCCGTTATAAATTGCAGTCATTAGGCAGAAAATGTCCCAATTCTGCTTTAAAGTTGAAGTTCCCTCTCAGCAGCGTCTTTGATAAATTGATAGCAGGTCTTTTAATCTCACTGTGCTCCTTTGGGGTCCTCCCCGATGATTGCTCTGTTGATGGGTTCTTTTGCAAAGAGCCGTCCTTGTCTCACAGCAGCCAGTTTACATCTCTTAGTCAGCGCAAGCCTACAGTATGCACACAGTGTTCCCTTAGCGCTGCTTTTGAACGCCAACCTTTTTCTTTTGCTTGTTTATTAGGCATTCAGTTGAGAGAAATGGCAGATTAGACGGGGAAATGTTTTTCACCGTACAACTCTCTGTAGATTTTAAATCTCACACACACACACACACACACACACACCTCAACGCAGTTTGATTTTTGTTGATTCTGGTTGAAGAAGGGCTGTCATAGTTAACGCGATAATAACGCGATAACGCAAAATCGTTTAAACGCCACTAATTTCATTAACGCAATCCAGCTTTTGGAGGTTGTATCAGGCTCAATTTTACATTTAAAGTGAAGATATTTGCATCATATGAAACTAGAAAACCTAACAAATCCATTGGTACCAACCATGTCATACTAGCTTGCATGAGGAGGTTAAATAATGCTCCAAATTTAGGCTAAATATTTGTCATTGTTTTGTGCTGTTAATTGATTTTCAATAATATATATATATATATATCTATATCTATATATATATATTTTTTTTTTTTTTTTGGGCAAATATGTTTGCATAAAAGCAAACATATTTGCCCACTCCCATGTTGATAAGAGTATTAAATACTTAACAAATCTCCCTTTAAGGTCCATTTTGAAAAGATAAAAAATGTGTGAATAATTTGTGATTAATCCCAATTAAGTGTTTAATCGATTTACAACCATAGGTTGGACGTTAAGTTTAAAAACGCACTTCTGCCTTTGTCCTTGACAAGGTTTACATTGTTAAAGGAACCAACATAAACATTTTTGCACCAGTAGACACTTTATACCGTAACTTCTCATATGTCTGTAACTCTTGGTCTGAATCCATCCATGCATACTTGATATGGTCAGTTTTGAGGGTGCTGTTGATGGACACTATTCTCCCAAAATGCAATGCACAAAGGAAATGGAGGTGCTACTCACAACTAAAGAAACATATATATACTAAATACATTGCAATCTGTGGTAAAACAGCTCTCAGCTAGAATTACAGCCTCACTGTCAATCAGTCAAGTTGCAGTTTACATTTGTGTCTGTCGAAAATTTCATCACTTCATAATTTTATCCTATTAGACATATGTTCAAATTGTCGTAATTAGCATATGAAGTCTTGAGGTATGGCCAAAAATGTGTTTTGTGAGGTCACAGTGACCTTTGACCAGCAAATTGTAATCAGTTCATCCTTGATTCCATGTGGATGTTTGGGCCAAATTTGAAGAAATTTGCTCCAGGCATTCCTGAGCTATCACGAGAATGGGACAGACATGAGGTCACAATGACCTTTGACCATCAAAATATATTCAGTTCATCCTTGTGTCCAAGTGGACGTTTGTGCCAAATGTGAAGAAATTCCCTCCAGGCATTGCTGAGATATCGTGTTCAAGAGAAATCTGACATCACACGTATTGTATCAAGCGTTGTATCAAGCTTTGTATCAAGCGTTGTATAAAGCGGTTAAGTATATTGATACAAATATTGATAAAATAATATACTATAATGATTAGTATGTAGTGTATATTGTATATTTAATCAGTATCTAGTATGGATTTTGGACAATTTGGTCTTACTGTAGAAGTTGTCATAAGGTTAGATGTCTCCGAAACAGGTCTGTTTCTGACTCAGTTATCAATTATAGAATTAAGACTGAAATAATGTTGGATTGAAGCCTTCATATAAACAGCTTCAAGACACTATCATTGTTTTTTATATGTCTTTCTGTTGTCAATAATTAACTGGAAAACACCATCTGCCTTTGGCTGCATACGACACCATTTCCTGGAGGAGCTCTCTCCCTTTATTGAGCTCCAGTACCATGCATCACTGTGATTGGCTCAGCTGTTTCAGAGCGATGAGACCAGCAATATGATTGGCTGGTGCATTCATTAATCATCACCCAGCCACTAATCTATATACGACCTCACAAAGCCGTTTTGCACTTTGTGCTGCTGCACATACAGGCACTAAAACAACAGGGGCCCATTTCACAATTTCAGCAATTAGCGAGCACTATGTACTCGCAGATCGCTAATGGTGCAAGTGTCCTGTTTCACAAATGACTGTCACTCGCAGATTGCAGATACATTTGAGAGTCTTATACTCATGCAGGGGGTCACAAGTTTCTATTGATTGGTTAAATGTTAAATGATGGAACTAACAGCTAACGTTAACAGAGGTTGTATTGTATTGTTGTACTTACATTATGATGCATTTAATCTCTATTCAGTAAAAAAATGAGCATAGGGCGAAGGTAAATTATAATGTTATCAATATGTGTTCAAATTAAGGCTGTCAAAGTTAATGCAATAATAACATGTTAACGCAAATTTGTTTTAATGCCACAAATTTCATTAACCGATAACACCACTTGGGATTTGTAGGTTGTAGTGGACTCAGTTTTAAAGCTAGAATGAGATACTAGCATCATAAGAAACTAGAAAACCTAAATAATCCATTGGTACCAACCATGTCATGTAGCTTGTTGGGAATGAGGTTACATAATGCTCCAAATTTATGCTTAATTGCTTAATAGCTGTTTTTGATGTTTTTGCTGTATCGATTGCATAAGACAAGTAAACATTTCACTCAGATTGTATGCATATGGCGGTGTGTTCATTATGCCATGACTGTTTTCTTGACATTTGATTAAAAAAAATATATATAAAATATTAATAAATATAATAATACTTATTATTGTTGTTGTGCCTTGGTAAATTATGTTTCATTGAGTCGTATTTCTTAGCTTTTATAATACAGAGATGTGTTGACAAATATCTATGATTACACCGAACCCAGCCAGATATTAGTCTATATTGTTCCTATAGTGAAAACACAGTCATTTAGTTGGCATCCTTCCCTTTAACTGTAACTAAGACGTGTTGCACTGCATGGCTCGTGTTCCACATGATTACATAAAGTGGTGTAATTGTGTTGTAATTAGTTATAATAAGCTGCTGGCAAGCATATCCTCGGATGCAGGGAAAACTGCCAAAAATAGAAAAATGAGACGAGAGCTAAAAGATGCAGCGCTGTGAGCCTCCGATGAGCATTTTGTGCAAGTGCAAAATTTCCAGCAGGTTTCACCGAAAAACTGTAAAAGAAACCAAATCAGCCCACAGCTAAACATGGTTCAGTGGCGGAGCCGAGTGTGTGTTAGAGGATGCCTTGCTGTATCCATGCTAATCCCATCTGATGAACCAGTGGTTGTGATCTGTCTCAGCCAGTATGCACAGTGTGCAGTGATGGCTGCGGATTGTTATTATGAATTGAGATGTTGAGTTTTGCTCCCAATAGACGATATGTGCCAGAAAAAAAAACAAAAAACAATATCTTAGTATTATGTTTTTTCTTTTTGCTGGTGATGTGAACACAGAAACAAAACAAAAAAAAAGAAGCCACACAGCCTCAGGCGTTGAGCCCATATAATCCCAAAGCAGGCTATCCTTTAGATGTCAACAGTGGCAACAAAGCCTCAATTTGTTGCTTGTATGAAGTGGGTGCTGAGCACAAAGACAGACAGGGCCTCTCACACACACTGATGAGAAAGATAATGGTAAATTGTTTTGATAAATAGTTATGAATATTTAATGCAGCAGTTTAAGAGTGGTCAGAGTTCTCACCAGTATTTAAACTACTGACAAGTAGTGCATGGCCACAGAGAGTCAGTGTCTGCTATCTGAGATCCTTTGCTGTAATGTAACACCTCTGCTCATCAGTGTAGTGTTTTATAGAACTTCTTAAAGGTCACTTCTCAGTTGGAGTGGACCGGAAAGTGACCATGACTTTCTTTGTTATATTGCTACAGATGCTAAGGAGACAGTTTTATTAAAATCTCATCACTTCCTGCGAGAGTTCTTCATGGGTCTAAAACTGAGACCAAAACTAGAGGCCTACCCGTGTCTTTATAACCCATTCTCACCTCCAACTTGTCAAATACCGACACTTGGTCAGTGCCCCTTGGTGTCTGATACCAACACACCGGGGCTCCCTTTATCATCTGTATGAGATACATAGGGCTTTCAACTAACTCCAATGTAAAATAGGGCTGTCAAAGTTAACACGATAACACAAAAAAAATATTTTAACGCCACTAATTTCTTTAACACATTAATGCAACTTGGGATTTTTAGGTTGTAGTGGGCTCAGTTTTAAAGCTAGAGTGGAGATACTGGCATCATATGAAACTAGACCTAAGGAATCCATTGGTACCAACCACTGGCTTTTCGCAAAGGAGGCTAAATAAGGCTTCAAACTTACGCAAAATTTTGGCGAGGAAAAACTGTCATGGCCATTTTCAAAGGGGTCCCTTGACCTCTGACCTCAAGATATGTAAATGAAAATGGGTTCTATGGGTAGCCACGAGTCTCCCCTTTACAGGCATGCCCACTTTATGATAATCACATGCAGTTTGGGGCAAGTCATAGTCAAGTCAGCACACTGACACACTGACAGCTGTTGTTGCCTGTTGGTCTTCAGTTTGTCATGTTATGAGTCGAGCATATTTCTTCATGCTAAATGCGGTACCTGTGAGGGTTTCTGGACCATATTTGTCATTGTTTTGTGTTGTTAATTGATTTCCAATAATACATATATACACACATTTGCATAAAGCAGCATATTTGTCCACTCCCATGTTGATAAGAGTATTAAATATTTGACAAATCTCCCTTTAAGGTACATTTTGAACTAATCAAAAAATGGGTGATTAATGTGTGATTAATCATGGACAATCATGGGATTAATTGTGATAGACAGCCCTAGTTCAGTCATCATTTCAGTTTCAACTTTATACCAAAATATAACCATGACAATTTTTTTTTTTGAAAACTAAATGAAATGGAGTTGATCTGACAGCCTGTGATCTAAACAAAACAGTGTCGTAATAAGATCACACACCCACCACTCTTCTCATTTCTCTATTTTGTGCCTCCTCATCTCCTTTGTCCTCCTGCCTGTGACCCTGAAATCAATCTCAGCGTGCCATCTTGAAGGATGTCTCAATTCCTAAAATGCATCTCGTGGAGAGAGAAGGCTTGCTGCAGGAGCTATGAGCGAGGATGCACAGGTGTATCCTTTGCGGAAGTCTTTTCGGCACCCGTAACATATAAAAGAGGCATGACAATAAGCTATATGCCACACCTCACATTTAATTGACATTTTAAAATGACGGCCCCGAAGCACCTCACTTCCTCTATTTATTTTGTCTCTTCCTTGCCTCCTCCGCTCGCATCTCAGGTGGGAGTTGCTAAGACACAAGGAAATAACAAGGAAAAATGGATGGAGGATGTACAAACTGTGACATGAGAAGAGCCCCCATTATTGCTCTGTAAACTCACAGTGTAAACAATAGCTTGCCAGTGCTATAGGGATTAACTAATCCACCTCCATCAGTCATGTGACTGTCGTCTTGCACGTCTCCAGGGTAGTAAATTTAAAATGCAAATGAAAACGACGGGCTATACATAGTGACTGGTGGGGTCCCCTGCTTGTCTTCTTTCCTCTGCAGTTCCTGTTCCTCTCTCTCTAATTTCTCCCTGAGGAATAAATGAGCAAGTACCTAGGTGTCACTCAGCTGCCGAGGGGCGTCAAAGATTGCACTTTGTTAATGTAGCCTATAAATTGGAGTAGTTTCTAAGGATTTTCTTTTTTTTCTCATTGGAGTTCCCACTTTTAAATAGGGCTGTGTATTGGCAAGAATCTGGCAATATGATACGTATCATGATACAGGGGTTACGATTCAATATATTGCAATCTTTGCATATAAACTATTTATTAGGGCTGTCAATCCATTCAAATAGTTAATCGTGATTAATTGTTAATTAATTGCATGATTGTCCATGATTAATCACGATTAATCACACATTTTTTTTATGTGTTCAAAATGTACCTTAAAGGGAGATGTGTCAAGAATTTAATATAAACTTATCAACATGGGAGTTGGCAAATAGGCTTGGTTTATGCAAATGTATGTATATATTTATTATTGGAAATCAATTAACAAAACAAAACAATGACAGATATTGTCCAGAAACCCTCACAGGTACTGCATTTAGCATAAGACATATGCTCAAATCATAACATGGCAAACTGCAACCCAACAGGCAACAACAGCTGTCAGTTTGTCGGTGTGCTGACTTGATTATGACTTGCCCCAAACTGCATGGGGAGACTAGTGGGTACCCATTGAACCCTTTTTCATTCACATATCTTGAGGTCAAAGGTCAAGGGACCCCTTTGAAAATTGCCGTGACAGTTTTTCCTCGCCAAAATTTAGCGTCCTTGGTTTTTTCTAGGTTCATATGATACCAGTATCCTCACTCTAGCTTAAAAACCCGCTTCAATCTAGCTTGAGACCGCTACAACACAAAAATTGCAAGTTGTATTAATGTGTTAAAGAAATCAGTGGTGTTAAAAGAATTTGTGTTGATGCGTTATCATGTTAACTTTGACAGCCCTATTATTAATTAAAAATCAATATGTTGTTTTTGAGAACTGACACAGTATCACAAAACATAATATTGCGATACTCCATATTTTCTTACACCCTTACAATAATAATACATGTTTATTTCAATTATTTTGCAGCCAGTTGAGAAACCAGTAGAGCTTCTTGGAAAAATATGTTGTGTTAAAAGGACCACTTCTTTGCGTTGCTGCCTCTTGAGCCTGAGGATTTAGGTTGGAAATATAGTGGCACATACTATAGTTATTGTGTGATTGTACTGTAGGTACGCTGACTCAGCTGTTACCTGAGCAATAAGGAATGTGTATGTGGTGTGTGGGTTGGGGGCATCCATCATGCTGCTCTATTTAAAAAAACCGTGCCATCATACTTCCCATGATCCATTTGGTATGACTTTTTAAACAGCCTTGAGCACTGTATAGTATTGAGCTGTTCTCCATGAAATAACCGAGTGAACATACCAGTAGATAATCAGTGAACAATGCCCCGCCTGACCCGAGCTGAGCTTCACTTTTTCCGCATGATTCAGCCTCACTGAAAGGCAAATTATCCCAGAAACTGTTGCTCAATTCTTTAGCTCGAGTAAATTGCTCCTCTTCCCGCCAGCAACAATAGCTGTCTCATTGACAGAGACTGAGCATACTGGCAAAACAAAAAAATGTGTCACTCAATGTTCCTCTCCCATCCATCACAAGGCTCTTTTTAGGTGGAACAATTTTTTTGGCCTGCATGGCGCTGCATGCGGCGTGGCCCTGTGGCGTCAACTGCTCCTTGCAAACAAGGCACCCGCTGATCTTAGTCAAGCGCCAATCCCAGCCTGGGTAGTCGGTCTTTCATCCACCAGTGATGCTGAAGAGCCCCCATGCATCAGTCATCACAGTGTGCACAAAGCTGTGTCAGACACTGGGCCACAGATAGGAGGAGGAGAAGCATAAAAAGAGATACTGGGGGATCAATTAAAGTTCCTCTCCAGTGATGCTGGCAGCGTTTTTACATTTTCAAATAGATACTATAAGAGAATAAGAGTTTTACTGAGAAAGGTGAAAGCAACATCACCTGATTAATAGAAGTACTTAGAACGTAAAGGTCATACTGCTCACATTTTGATGTGGGCGAATAATTAAAAAAATAAAATATATATATATATATACATATATATATATATTTCATTTTTTCTTTTTTTAAATATGAGCATGTGAATGTGAGGTGACGGATAAAAGAGTGGCTTTTCCTAAAAAAAAATGTTATTAGGGTTGTCAAAGTAAGCACGATAATAACGCGTGTACGCAAATTTGTTTTAACGCCACTAATTTCTTTAACACATTAATGCATCTTGCGATTTTTAGGTTGTAGTGGGCTCAGTTTCAAGATACTGATATCATATGAAACTAGCAAATCTAAGGAAACCATTTGTACCAACCATGTCATACTAGCATGTCGTGAAGGAGTGTTTTAAACTCAGTGGGCAACTACAGAGTCTGAGAAGTGAAGCAAATGCAGAAGTACCTTAAACTTGCATTCTATCTAATAGCCAGCAGGGGGCGACTCCTCTGGTTGCAAAATGAAGTCTGATTGTATAGAAGTCTATGAGAAAATGAGCCTACTTCTCACTTGATTTATTACCTCAGTAAACATAGTAAACATGAGTTTATGATCTCAATCGCTAGTTTCAAGTCTTTTTCAATACAGCATGATGTTCATTTAGTAAATTATGGTCCCATTTAGAGTCAAATAGACCATAAAGCAGGGGATGCTTTAGGGGGCGGGGCTACCTTGTGATTGACAGGTCGCTACCACGGCGTTGTCCGGTCTGGGAGTTGTCCGTGTTTTCGTATTAGAACTTTAACCCTTTCACAGTGTGTTTTCAGTTTATGGAAGTTTATTATTTCTGGTCACCTAAAAATGTCTCATTCAGCGTTCGGTTGTACTTAGCTCCACCCTCTTGTGTCACTTCTGGTTGCAAAAAAACAAGATGGCGACGGCCAAAAACCAAGATGGCCCTAAGGCTTCAAAATGGTAGTCCACAAACCAATGGGTGACGTCACAGTGACTATGTCCACTTCAAATGCACAGTCTATGGTTAAACTGGTTTTAAAATAAAATAAATAAATAATAATATGTAAAATCTATAATATGTTTTCCTCATTTTGCAGACTGACAAGACATTCAATGACAATGGAGGTAATTCTTGGCTGGTTGGCAGATGATTTGGAATTCATTCCCTCTGTGGCAGTGAAACGTGCAATGTTTTGATTATTTGAAATGATAATACACAAGTAAAGTGCATGTACTTACATAAATGTACTCAGTAGCAGTTTCACTGCTGGAGGAAACGATTGCCGACATCACTCTTATGAAATGTTTCAGCAGGATGATAAAGACATTAGAAAAGCCTTTCTCAAAAGAGCAGTGATTTTTTTCTGAAGCCACAACAGATGTTGCAAATGTTGCTCAAAGTGTCGAGCAGACTCATGGATGACAGTGACGGGCTTGAAGATTGCTAGCAATAAAGCATGTGGACGTACTTTCATGGCAGTCTCGGCCGGCTATACCGCCGCTTCATCCTCCGCGTCTCTCGCCCCTGAAAGGATTGCAAAGAGAGCTGTTACTGACTAACAAACATTACAGACCGCCGTCTCGGCCCAGACCGGACCACAGAAACACACAGCGTCTTTGTGCCCGGGCCTGAATTGATAGCTGTGGTAGTTTGGCTTCTGAAGAGGCTGATGTCTATCCTTCTGAATGGCGCCCTTCTTTCACCGACTCCCCCCCAGCGGCTGCTCTGACACCCTTTAACGTGCTTAATACCCCTGGCATTTATGAATGGCTAGAATGACCTTTTAGATTGGGTTGCAAGTGTTTCATTATGTTTATTCAGTAGCAGAAAATGTTTGTTGGGGGAGAAAAAAATATGATAGGCAATGTAAAGGTTACAGTTATTATCAAAAAGTCTACGGCTACATCTCACAGTCCTTAGCTGCCATCTTTACAGCTTTTGAAGAGGCACGACTTTACATAAAGAGTTAGTGTCCAAGTGCTGGATGTGAGACTTTGTTATCATATCAGCCTTATTGCTCTACATAACTGTGAACACCATAGAATCTGCCGACAGATGTTACATCACCGGGCAAGTACTCTCAATTAGTCTGAAGTGCTTGTGTAAACATGGTCTCTGGGTGATAATTTAAAGATAGGAGAAACAGGCCTGGCGTGTGTCTTTATAATGGCTGTGATAATGGATCGTGATAATAGCAGTTTGTAAAAAAAGAAAAGAAAAAAGAAAGCAATTCTTCTCACATTCAAGTGAACAAGAACAGCGGCGCAAGTGAAACAAAGAGAAGCATCTCCCACTGCATCGAACGAGGAGTCGGGTTATGATTAGAAGTCAAATGAGTTTTCACAAGGGCAGAATGAGCTCAATTACCTGCAATAATGGAACTTACTGGTGACGGTGCAAATGGAAAGGAGATGGATTAAACTTGGCCTTTGGCAGGCGCGCAGCAAATTATCTCTTTTCAAGGGTATAGCGTTCAAAGAATGGATCACTTTGTCCTGTTCGGGGTGAATGAGGACAGGCAAAGAAAGCAGTTATAGGACAGTGAGTATATGCAGGTGTTTGTGTGTGAGATTAATGCAAATATGTGGGTGGGTGCACTTCAGTGTATGCATCACTGCGTTTGTTATCTGTGCAACCTAGTCTCACGGGAAGGCGTATAAATAGCACATTATACACAGACATTCCCTGTGTCATTTGGACACATTTTAGGCTTTTCGCGTGACATTTTGTACGCTACGCTACAAAACCACTCACTTAAGTTTAGGCAATAAAAACACTTAGTTAGGTGTAGGAAACATGTCATGGTTGGGCTTAAAATAAGTATGTAAACAAAGTAAAATATGTACTGAAACAACGCAACATAAGTACGGAAAACACGTCGCAAACATCACTGAATAAGACTCGGTCAACATTGAGTATATGGCTGGACTGTGTATGGTCAGTCTGTGAATTTGTGGCTAAATTGTTCTAACAATAGTCAGTGGTGATGTCTATAATGTTAAATCCAGCGGTACATGCCCACCAAGTCCGGCGAGGACACTAGGGGATGCGCTGCTTCACTCAAGGGCCCTTCAAGCGGTGACGCATACCCTATCGTGGAATGCACCTGATTGGTCCCTGGTTTTTCTGCTCGCCATTTCAAACAGGAAACAACATGGTGGGCTGCTTGTGAACTTTTTGTTATTCCGTCCAAACAATCCACCAAAATGTACTTCTGAAAACATTTTAAGCAGAAATAGGCGATGCCACTGCTGAATATCGTTTCATTTTAGAGCTAAGTCACCTAGATGGACAGCTTGGTCCAAGTTTTGTGGGTCGGACGTGTCATGCTGGACGGGCTCATTTGCATAAAGGACTGTTCCCGCCTTTCATTTTGAAAGAGCAATGGCCAACGAGGAAAGTCCAACACTCGGCCGACCAATCGTGTAACTTCATCACTGAGTAATAGACTTTCGCGTTGTAGGGCTGACCCTCTGCGGTCCAGCCAAAAACATATGACAAATGTCACTAACTTACAAAACAAAACACTGGTCTCCTGGTTAAAAGTGTTTATTAGACCCATCCACCTCCCCACCTGCCCGCATTAGCAGTCTTTCTTGCTTTTTAGTCTACGTCACTAGCTCTGAGAGTAGCATATTTACAAAGAGCATCTACATTGCAGTCGGTACAGACTACATGGCTTACAAATAACACACCAAACGCAAGAAAGGTGTTCTTATTGCATGCTAAATGCTTTGTGCATTACAGTGGCATTCATACACCAGAACAGTAAAGTTGTGGGCCAGACAGCTCAACAATGAGCTGAAAACTCACTATGAAGCTCCATAAAGCTGATGGGAGCCGCAGATTCAGGTGATTGAAGAGGTTTATCACTATAAGGACCCCTCACATTGTCATTTGATACATTATTATAATAAAAGCATTGAGCTTAACAAGCTACAGATTCAAAGCATGGATGTATAACGAGAACTGGATACAGTGTTGGAGGCAGGAGCCCATTTGTTCCTATGAAAGTTGCTCAGTGGCACATGAAGTCAAAAAAGTTAGACTGCCGGGTATACAATTACCCCTATCTTCTGCATCCTTGGGGCTAAGCACTAACTTTTCCTTTAACCCCGCCTCCCAGGGCTGGGTATTGTTGACATTTTTTGATTCCAGCAATACCAATAGAGTATTTCCATTTCCAGTGGCTAGAAAAATTGCCGCCACACTGCTCAGCGTTCAAACAGTGGTTACTGCTGATAACGCCATCCCCCAACCCACGGCGGTGCTATTGCGTTGTTGTGTAAGCATTACACCCACCATCCAGGTTAAAACTGTTAAATCTGTTAGCACCGTTAGCTGCTAGCTGCAACCAGGCAATCTCAGCTGTAGGGGCTGTAGCTGCTGCGGTAGCGGGCCATCGTTTGACTGGAGAAGTTTCGATTCTACTTGGTACTGGGTTATTTCCGCCGATACCTTAAAAGTATCAAATACCAATACCCAACCCCACTGACCACTCGTCTCGGCTCGCTCACATAAACGACAGTTCATTATACCTAGGAAGATAAGGCCTTACTTTTAGGACCTCATGATTTAAGGGGTATGTAAGTATTTTTAATGGGAAGTTGATTTAGTCTACCTTTAAAAAAAAGTATCCGCTGATTTGTAGATGTCTCTTTCCCAATGTAAGTCTATGGGAAAAAGTATTTTTTGAGGCAAGCAATGACATTATGCGACGGACCCAGAAGTTGTAATTCATTACAGTAATTTAGTTATATAGTCAGAAATGTTGCTAAACTGTTGTCATGGGGCCTGGAGTTTAAAGGGGCACCCCTGGAGCTCAGCTTATACCTTACTCAACACTATGTCCTGCCATTCATATTGGAGAAGGTGAAAACGGCATAGTTTCTGAGACATAGTTGCAAACTTGGTGGACATGGGGAATTATTTTGTGTTAACATTATGTGAGTATTCAAACTGAAATTATAACTATATTCAGCTAAAACCCATCTGACTTTTTGGAGTGCAGACCAAATCTTTCATTTCATGTGCATTCATGCAAGAGATTGATTCCTTCGACTCCAATCTATGGGTCGACAAAATGTCTCAAGTTGGATGTAGTGTGTTGGAATGGAGAAGTATAAAGAACCAGTGCAAGGCCAAATCTCTTCACAAGCTAAAGAGATTTAAACTCTTTAAAATTGTTAAGTACAGTATGACAGTAACTTTAATTCTCTTTTGCCCGAAACTTTCAAGTGGTAGTTCAGACCATTTAATTCACAGAGGCAGGGCATGCAACAATGTGGATCTGATTAACTGACTCACCACAAAACCTAACATTACCTCGTATGAAGTATGTGCACAAGAATGACAGATAATAGAAAAGTAATGCTATCTCATTTAGCGTTCTGTGACGTGTGTTAGAATGCTGTATTGACTCCTAACTTTATTATTCCCACCACCTCAGCAGCTTTGTCTCAGAAATGTTCCTGTATCAACAACTGTGATAAAAAAGTCTCCAAAGATTTGCCAGTTTTACTAGGTATGCAATGCATCGGATACATTGTGAGAACAATGTGTCCTGTATTTACTACACAGCAGGAGGACAACAGTTGTAATCTCAGGAGCCAGGTTGGAAAGCGGCCAGGCCACTACAAGAGCCATGGTGGTTCTTTACTGTTAGATACTGATGATTCCATCCCTTGCTATTTGTAACTGACTGCTTCATGCAAGAGCACACAGAAGAACGAGTTTGTCTTATGAATTTAAAATTACACTATTAACACTACTCCTATATCAACGCTGTTGAATTTAGTGACTGTATACAAATTATCTAGTCCGTTCATACAAAAAGGCATATAAATGACATGATAATGTTGTAAGGCGTTTAGCATGCAATAAGTGCGCCTTTCTTGATTTCTGCGTGTCATTTGTACGCCATGTATCCTGTACTGACTGCAATGTAAACGGATCAATGTATGAATGCAACAATAAGAGTCAGTGACTGATTATGAGTGGATGGATGAGCCCAACAAACACCAGACTTTTAACCGGAGACCGGATTTCAAGACTGTAGTTTACCGGTGTTTTGTTTTGTAAGTTACGTTGGTGACCTTTGTGACGTGACAATTTGTTATTGATGTTTCTGATGTGTTTCCTGTAGTTGTGTTATGTTGTTTCCGTACGTGTTTTACTTAGTTAACTTACTTATTTTAATCCCAACCGCGACTTTTTCCCTAACCCTAACTAAGTGGTTTTCTTGCCTAAACCTAACTGCGGACGTTTGCGTGGCATACAAATGACATGCGAAAAGGCTAAAATGCGTACTCATGACACACGCAATGTACATGTAATGTCGTGGTATTTATACGCCTTCTCGTGAGACCGAATTATTAAGGGGCTGGGGAAGAATTATGCTATTTCTTTTTTTTTTTTTTGGTGATTGGAGTAGTACTATTGGTAGTCTGACTTTTTTCTGGAAAGTAGAGAAGGGTCATTCTATTTTTCAAAAACCCACATTTGAATTCCAGTGTCATATAAAGTTGGCCAATAATATAATTTAACTTCAGCCTTTGTTATAATTTCCATTTATTTAAAAATAGCTGATGCCTCATTTGTGGCTGATGTAGAAAACATTGTTCCATAAATGTATTAACATTTTAAATGATATTACACTGTCTTAAATTCTTTATGCTTTTGCCTTTTTTCACTTATTAGTGGTGGAAAAAGCTCTACCAACTGAGCACTCTATTTTGAAAAATTAGGTTGAGGGTGTTGCAGTGTCTTGTCTAAGTCAAGGGTGAGGTCCAAAAACGATTAATAATGCTGAGGAGTAGTGGTGCGGAGGTCAGGGCCAATCCATACCACCCGAATCACAAAAATACGGATTAATCAACCACAAAAACTTTACCCAAAGCCGACAACTTAATGTATTATAGTAACACAATTGTCAGGACTGAAACAAGCAGACTTGAGCACCACGGCTCGAGGGTGTGTGTGTGTGTGTTTGAGAAAGAGACAGAGTGGGGTGAAGAGAGAGAGAGATATTGCACACAATGTTTCTGTAAGTTATTAATAACTTACCTCGGAACGTGATATTTTCCAATAAGCTCGGCCCGAACCTGCCCGAATCATGGGTTCGAGGCCGCATTAAAGAACCATGAGCCCCGGGGCTATGACTCTTTCAAGGCCCTCCCACACCCCCCCAAGCAACATCATGACTCAATGATTGCCCGGTCCAACCTGCACAAACATCATTTTATGACTGTTGCATCACCAAATACAAGTCATATAATCATTATAAACCCAGAGTGAAGCATACATATATGATGCAGAAATTGTGTCACCAAAAATGTGAAAGCCAGCTCAGAGTGAAAGGGAGGGAGAGAGAGTCTATGTTGAGAAACCTCCTTCAGTTGACGAGCAGTCAGTCAGTAAGAGAAACAGATCTCAGTTAGATATACCGCTGCAAGAAAATGTTGTTTTTTCTCTCCTGGCAGGTTGTGTTGCATTAAAACCCCCCGCTGCCGTTGCATCTTAGTGCACGCCCAATAGCGCAGAGGCCTCTGTCCCATTGCCATTCAGTCAGGAGTAGCCTACCACCCAAAGTCAAACTTTTTTCTTTTCTCCCTGTGAATTTAATTTTACTTGTGGGCCCTTTTACGTCATCGGGCCCTGGGGCTTGAGCCCTGGTAAGCCTGAGCATTAGGAGGGACTTGCAATTTAATAAATAATATTATATAAATGACAATTAGGGCTATCAAAGTAATATTGCGTTAACGCAAATTAAGTTTAATGCCACTAATTTCTTTAAGGCATTAATGCAACATGCGTTTTTTACATTGTTGTGGGTTTCAAAGCTAGGTTGGACTACTAGCATCATTTGAAACTAGAAAAGAATCCATTGGTGCCAACCATGTCATAGTAGCTTACGAGGACAAACTGGCATAGCCATTTTCAAAGGGGTCTCTTGACCTGAACATGGGTTCTATGCATACCCACGAGTCTCCCCTTTACAGACATGCCCATTTTATATGCTAAATGCAGTACCTGTGAGGGTTTGTGGATAATATCGTCATCGTTTTGTGTTGTTAATTGATTTCCAATAATAAACATATACATAAATTGCATAAAGCAAGTATATTTGCCCACTCCCATGTTGATAAGAGTATTAAATACTTGACAAATCTCCCATAAAGGTACATTTTGAACAGATGTGTGATTAATTTGCGATTAATCAGGATTAACTATGGAACTCATGCGATTAATTGCAATTAAATATTTTAATTGATTGACAGCCCTAATAATAATATATGAAATTATAAATATAACATTCAGCCTCTCTCCCCAACCCAGTAATTTCCATATTGCCCCTAAGTAATATTTATTCAAATAAAAGCTATGTTGTTAAGTATCGTGGAGCCTATTTTCTCCATATCACTCGCTCATCTATTCAACATTTCTATGAGCGAGTGAGTGAACTTGTGATGTTGAGAAATTCACTTGTGTTTAGTCGCTCTGCTCACATATGTTTTCTGCCTTTTAATTCCCAGACCTGCCTGACCCTTTAAGGATAAGGAGTTAAGATGTCCTTGTGGGTAATTTTTCCTACTGTAATGTTAGTCAGTTCCAAAGAAGGGGATTGTTATTGTTACATTATGTGTATTTTGCTTATTCCTCTTTAGAGGGTACATTGGATTGAAATTGTATGGTCATTTGACTACCAATTGGCTCCAAACGAGTGGAGATTGATGCCACCTGGGTTGAAGTGGAACTAATTCCAGAGATCCTCCCAGATTGGCCACAGACAGCAGGTGACAGGGTATAAAAGGTCACAGAAGACAGCCAACTGGTTGGTTTGTCTGTTGTGTTTTCTCCAGGAAATTGGAGGAAAGCCAGTGTTTTGTGTACCATGAGTTTTTCTTTCTCACTAATTGTCTGGAGAGGACCCAAAGTGATAAACCTATGAATGGTTTGTTTGGTTTTGTGACCGGTCTAAATTCATTTATATTTTCGAGAAAATCAACACCTGCATGCCGGTCCATTCTTCCCACTCACACTACCAGCCATCCTCAAGTGCAACATTAAGGAAGAAAAAACTGCTTCACTGGTATAATATCATTAACATATTAAAGCTACAGTAGGCGAGATTGGAGCAAATATGATTAATAAAAGTTATTTTTATAAAACGGTCCCTATATCCTGACCGTAGCGCACGAGAGAGGTAATCTGAGAAAGAGACAGTGTCTCTGTGTCCCTGGGTGTCCTCCCGTGCTCCTAATGGCATCTGCAAGATTTCATAGACCGGAGGAAAACAACCAATCAGAGCCGAGCTGGAGCCTGCCATCTCTGAGCAGCTGTCAATCACTCACAAACTCCGATCAAACGGCTAAACTAGGCAGCGCTGATCATATATGAATCAATATTCTGTTACTGCAATGCCTATTTCTCTCCTCAAATGTTTTCAGAAACATCTTCTAGTGCACGGTTTAGCTGTAAAATGAGAAAATTTGTGACCCAGCATCCATGTTGAGATCAGTTGAGGAAATACCAAGCACCGCCCACCAGCCGGAGCAAACTTTCTCATTTTACAGCTAAACAGTACACTACAAGATGTTTCTGAAAATATTTTCCATGAGAAACAGGCATTACAGTAACAGAATATTGATCAATATTTGATCAGCGCTGTCTAGTTTGACCGTTTGATTGACAGCTGCCTCTGTTGAATGATCAGCCAATAGGAACGTTCTTTCTCTCTGAAATGACCTGTGATTGGCCAAAGACTTCCGTCTCGGGCTAGAGTTTTTTAAAGCCTGAAAACAGAGCCATGAGGAGGTGCGGAAGTCTAGTTTTCTCTCAGATCACTTGAATTAAATGCTGAAACGTTATTATGGATTTTTTGTCCAATGATGCCAAGAACATTCTGCCTACTGCCACTTTAATTTAATTGTAGATCGCTACAGCCACCAAAGCCCAACATGTCAAATGCTTTCAAACTGCAGTGGTAATAATATATGATGGCATGGAAATGTGTCAATAGCCAAAGTGTTAAAAAACCCACTGCATTCAAAGCACTTTTGATTAACAGTTAAATTAAACACAGCCCTGCTAACAGCACTCGTTAAATGTCAGTCAGCCTGGCCCCGCTACTTGTGAAACCGCTGCAGCGTGTGAGCGCTGTGCAGAGCAGCATGCCCACTCAGAAGGGAGAACATTGATTTTTTTTTCTCTCCCTTGGATAACAAGGCTTGACCGACTTGGGTGCTTGCCTGAGTTCGATCGCTTCCTCTCTCTGCTGGTCGTCCATACAGATCGCAGACGTATACGCATCAAAACTCTTAATGTCTTCACGCAGCTGTGGATGTCTTCAGAGACATTCAGTACATTCAGTCTTCATGCAGGTTGATTAATAAAGTGTCTGATGTTCAATCAGGGAGGCTGGACGAGAGCGTACAAACTGGAAGACAAATTTCAGCCGCAATCAGCAGGGGATTTGATTGATTAAATGCAGCCCTTTTTACAACCAGACTGAGTTTGGGAAGTTTTTGACAGTTTCCACATTTAGAAAGCATGGCGGCAGTGGCAGCAGCTGGGGATACTTCATTACAACATCTCAAGAGAGGAATTTCAATGCTGTGTGACATGCGGTCATGCTGTAGCCGGAGGGTCCAGTATTTCATTCAATGGATTTCCCACCCTGAAACAAAAAATCGGAAAATGAAATATTGGGCCTCCTTCATGGAACAGAGTTCATCACAAAGAGTACTGATCAGCTTGTTGTGTGAAGAAGGGAGCTTTCCAAAGTCAGAGACAATAACCCTGATGATGTCATCTAGGTTATGTGTATTACAGAAAGTCTGTGTTATCACGATTAATCGCAAATTATCGCACATTTTACTATTTATTATTTGGTCAAAATGTACTTTAAAGATAGATTTTTCAAGTATTTAATACTGTTATCAACATGGGAGTGGAAACATGTTCTGCTTCAAGCAAATGTGTGTGTATATATTTATTATTGGAAATCAATTAACAACACAAAACAATGACAAATATTGTCCAGAAACCCTCACAGGTACTGCATTTAGCATGAAGAAATATGCTCCAATCATAACATGGCAAACTGCAGCCCAACAGGCAACAACAGTTGTCAGTGTGTCAGTGTGCTGACTTGACTATGACTCGCCCCAAACTGTATGTGATCATCATAAAGTGGGCATGTCTGTAAAGGGGAGACTCGTGTGTACCCATTTCATTCAAATGCAAATAATCATGTTGAATATATTTCTACTAAACTTTGGCCTTTTTTTTCCTGTCCAGGTAGCAGGTCTTTATTTTGCATCCAGACTTGTTAGTTTGGATCTCTTCTTAGTGTGAAAAATCTGTGGATAAAACAATCAAGGTGGCTTGCTGCGATACAAACCTCATCTAGAATGAGGGAAAAATACATTATATGCAGATGAAGGAATAGCTTTATGTATTATTGTAGTTTATATTTAAAGCTACTACAAGGAACTTTAATCTTCATTTTGATTTTGGTGGTCTCTGTGGACAAAAGTGGTAGTGTTTCCAAGCACCAGAGTCCCTTTAGAAAACCTCATTTTACTGCAGCACGGTCTGCGGAGGCATCAGTATTGAATTGATTGTTTCATAACCATGCAGTCACAGTAACTTTAAAGTAAAAAAGGGCTTCCTAGAACTTTCTGTATGAGATGAGACAATACTTGACAAAAATTTGAGTTGCAGAGACTTTGTGCCCATCATTCTGGTGATTTTTAAATAATGAAAATGTGCCTATGCTTTTAATTCTACTTTAAATCTCAAGAATGAATACAGAGTATTTTGCTCCTCTGATGTGAACTTATGTGAATCTCATCAGTTCATCAGTTCATCAGTTTTCATTCATTCATTAATTTTCTTTCCCTGCTTGAATAGGCTTATTTTTTACTCTCCATTTCTCTCACTGAGGGTCCTTTCAGACACAACGTGACAATGGCACCACAGCGCTCTGAACCCCATTATTTCCAATAGCTATTCGCCGCACCACGATGGCTTTTTGATACATCAAGCAAACGTTATGCAGTGACATTGTGTGCTGAACCCAGCGGCAAGTGCAGCTCAAACCGTTTCGCCAGGAAACGACATTCGATGTAGCTGTATTGTTGTCTGAGAGGAAAAACGTAGGGCTTATACACACTGTACAGTGCCAGAAACAGGCTGAGATAACGAAAAGGAAAAAAAAAGGTGTCAAAATGTGTCATAAATCGGAAGAAATATGGGAGAAATCTGACCCGGGAGGAAACAATGAAAAACGGGAGTCTCCCGGGAAAATCTGGATGGTTGGCAAGTACGGCACAGAGACGTGTGTATAATGATATAAATGTAGTTTATAAGTGTATTTCAGTCATGAGGGAGGACAGAGAGAGGCAAGCTCCAGGTGCTAGTCAAGCGGAAGCCCAATACACATTAAACCTAAATATAGTGTATGGACCAGGTTGCTGACTGTCTCTCGGCACTCATCCTCCCTCAGTAGAGAGACCAAGCGTGTCAACAGTATACTGTACAATAGATTGCTTGACAACAGCAACAGCAGCAGCAGAGCGGTGTCATCTGTCCTTTTTCGCAGCATGCCCAGCACTCAAATCCACTGCCAGTCGCTGCAGTCTAGATGTAGGCTGTTATAAATAATAGAAAGCCCTGTGGACTGGGAATACACGCACCAAAAACAATGGAGGCGCCACACTGTTTTGGCTGTGCCAAGTTTACATCATGCCATTACACATTAATGAGGCGCAGGGCTCATAACCTGCTCTTATTCTTTGAGAGCTATTTATTTTTTTCATGAGTGACCAGCCAGAGTTTTTTGACATGGGCTGTCTGCGAGGAGATTTATTTTGAAATGCCGAATTGACTGGAAGCTCTCGTCAGAAGGTGCCCGATACCACAATAAAAGGGTTCAGCTTACCATCATGCAACTTTAATGGCTGAAGCCTGGGTCTGAATATACAGTTTATTGTGAAATAGGGTAGAATCTGTAAGTAGAAAGATATCTATGATTGTGGTTATCATCTCCCAGTGTAATTAGATAAAAAAAATACCACACTGATACCATAGAAGCTTAGTGTTTCAGTAATTGTAAGCCTATTAAGAAATCTCCTCTGTGCTTAAGAGTATTGTTCCACAACAGGCTTGTAACAGTTTTAGCACTCTTTGCATTACATTAAATCTTGCCTGTTTGTACAAGGAGGCAATGAACAAATGAATGGCTTCAGGAACAACAGTGGATGCGTCATGAATTAGCCACCTCTGCTTTGCCTCTGCTTTCACACTCATCATAAGGCTAAATGTCCAGCGTTTACTCAGCTCTGACTGCACTTTGTACAAATATCGGCACATACCTACATGTTGAAGGAGGCGGCAATCAAAACAGTGGCTGCTACGTGTTTGTATAGTATATGAGACCTGGCTAAAAATGAATATATGAGTGTCTTATTAACAGATGTGAGAGAGAAACTACAGCTGAATGGTAATGGCATGCTTTTCTCAGCCGGTTACAATGTTATCAGGTTATTAAATGGATGTTACGGATGCACCGATCCGACTTTTTCAGTCCCGATACCGACAGCGATACATGGGCTTTAGGTATCGGCCGATACTGATTACCGATCCAATACCAGTCTTTAATTGATAAGCTGTATGCCTCACTGTGTGGAAGTGACTGGGATCAGGATTTACTTAACTTAGCTAAGTGGTTTTGTTGCCTAAACATAAATAAGTTGTTTTGTTTGTGTTCAAAACATAATGTTTTAGAACGTCTTAGAATGTGTTGCTTTTAAGTTTCGCTTTCTCTTTTACAACATTATAGGTGTAGCAGGCCCCTACTGATCCACATCTATGAGGCTTATAACATCTGATAACACACATTTAATGAGCTGATAACTATCGAACCGGGTGCTTTTCTGTAGCATGTGAAAGTTCCTTCCTGACCTTGGAAATAGTAGTTTAACAGAAAACAATGTACCGCAAGGTCCACTTACTAGTGTTTTTTTCTTCCTGAGCTTTCCACCACATCTCATGGTCTTCATCAGCAGTGATTATATGGGGTCATTTGGAGAAAAGAGAACTCCGGTTTATTGAGGATAGGCTGCTATTTTGTGTCATAATAGGGTTTTGAGGTTTCACTTTTTGAAATGGCAGAATATCACAATCCCTCTAGATCTGGGAGCATTGAGACTAGTGGTCTCAACCTTCATACACCCTTTATGTATATGTATTTGCGTGCATGGACCTACATATAGTTAAAGCATGTGACCCTCACTGAATAAGTAAAATGATGGTGGCAATCAATCAGGGATGGATGGATTGATGGATGGATGAGGGTTTTTTACCCCTACAGTATGCATGAAAAGAAACATATTACAAATCAGTAAATGAAAGATTGAATTAATAAAGTAAATCAGGTCATTATTCTCATATCTATTAATGCATACATAATCGTGGCATGTACATTAATACTTCTACAGGGCCTCACTAAACATAGGATACAATATAAATGCAATAAATACGATTTCTCAATTGCTCAAACAAATCCCTGAAATAATAACCAAATTAAATAAGAGTGAAAAGTTCTTATTTTAACTCCCATAGGTTGTCTCTTTTTCTTGTGCTGAATGCCTTCAACCATCTCTGAAATCCTGGCTGAGCTGACACTGATTGACAGGTGACAGCATGCCATTCTTCTTCTGCTTCTGCTGCAACCTCTTTCTACTTAAATCCGCCATTTTTTCGTTGCTCCTAGTTTTACTTAAAAAGATGCAAAAGAGTCGAGTGTGATGTTAAACAATCTAAGCTGCCAACTTTGCTCATCTGGTAAACAAATGCGCTCTTGTTGTTTTTCCTTTTGAGAGTCGGGGGGATTATGGAAGTTTCTTTTTTGGACGAAGAGCAAAATAGAAGCCTGACAATAGATGACTTTTAAGGACGAGAAGGAAAATGGGAGTTTTTGCTTGAATGGATGATGTCTTATGAATCCATTACGTTTTGATGACATATTATAATAGACTGTCATTACCTAAAGAAACCTTGTTCACCTGAACTGGATAAGAGTAGATGAAGTCAATCACCCAAAAGCATTACATTTTACACTATTGACTGTAAGTAATGCATACATATAATTACCTTAATAAGAGAGCATGTTCCGCATTTAGCATATTTCCTCAAAACAAGAGCTTTACAGTCCTGTTTGTAGCCATAGCAATGTGTGCCAGAGGATGGACGGTACATCTGCTAATGATGGGATTTTATTCGGCTCTCTTACGTCACTTAGAATAAATCAACCAAATCAAAGGTCCCCATCAGTTCACTTCAAATCTCCACAGTGAGAAAGCTCTCAGCTGCCTTGTGGGTTTGGTGGTTTTGTCCCAGTGTTGAACTTACTCTGGAGTTCTTCCTCTCGCAATGGATTAATTTAAGGCTGGTCCATACTAAAAGATTTATCACATTTTAACAGATTTTGAAGATGTGAGAGACCCCACTCATGTTATGTTAAATTTAACAGTTTTGTTCCTCTATATGTGTGGTGAACAACGATTTAGCCAAAACAGCACACCACACACGAACAGATTAATTCATGAACAACAAGAGTCCTGACTAAAAAAAAACAGAAATATCCCAAAATCTCTCGTGACACACCGTGACTTTAGTGTAAACAAACATGGCAGACGACAGGCAGGAAGAATTAGCGATGTTTTTGCACTACTTTCTACTGAAAGTTCACAAAGGATGGATGGATGAAGTCATGGAGACACGTTAAATAAACACTTGTGTTTTTGCCACAAATTAACAAGTTGGTCCTCCATTTCTGAGCTCCATCTCACTACTAGTTTATGCTTTGGGTTTTGCATTAGCTCGAGCATTAGCTCATACATTAGCCGCGGCAGCCATGACGCTGATGGTTATCCTCCCGCTTCAGTCAGCTTGACTCTCAATTGGCTGTCGTTCTTTCCCACATGACTGTGTCATCCGCTGTCCTCGGGTTCCAGACACATAACGGGATATCCGATCCAGCCAGGATGGACTTCTGAGCCGATCGAGGATGTAAAAAAAAACTCTTAACATACCTCACACCACAGGAATATCTGGATAGATGATCTTTAGGACCATCAAAAAAATCAGGGTTTTGCGGACGATAGTCGGGAGGGAGGAATTGGGCCCAAAATCAGCTTGATTCTTGTTTAGTGTGTACCCGGCATTAGTGTAAATGCCCTATAGTCATACCATTTGAAATCCCAGACATTGGAGTTGGCATACTCTGAAGTCCTAGTTTCCTCATTACGTTTTGTTCAGACACTTCTCCCCTCCAAAGATAACAGCATGGTAGTACACATTTTGACTCTCTGGAAACATCAGAGGAGGTTTCACCACAGTCAGAGTTGGAGTATCTCCCCTGGCTCTGTCAGACTGTTTGCAGTGTGTCATGGTCAAGTGAGCTCAGACATCATATAAGCAACCACAAAGGTAGCCTTTCAAGGACCTCCGGAGTTTGCTCTTTGCTTATCTTGACATACAAAGGAGCAAGTTATTCCTTTTCATTAATCCGCCCACATAAAGATGGTTGGTTTCTACTCTCTGGCTCATGATCAGATCCTAAGGGTATAAATTCATGTTGAGAATTATTAGTTCTAAGGGAAGGTGTACTGACACCAGCTGTTCAATTGTGTGATATACAGGCAATGAAAGAGTCAAAGAGCATTCCTTTGACTACATTGCATTTAGTGCCAGTGTCTGGGATATATTTATCAAATTTGTAACATACGTACGCATCAGCCAGTCGTATTAACTTTAGGTGAGTGTTTATTGGAGACCTTTTTGTTCCTCACATTGTTCGTTAAGATCATTTCTCCATACTGTACATGTAGAGTTCTACCTGAGGAGGAAAAAAGCAGGAAATTAATCCTTTGCCATAGGGTTTATACCCAAGCTAATGGTGTGACTCTACGGATGGCAATTTTGGTCTTTTTGGTTGGTCCACCACTTTTCTACTCAACTATTGGATAAAAGGCCATGGAATTTGCCACTACGAATTTGGTAATGCCCTGATTTCTCCTGCTATGCGTCAATATGACGCCCTAGGTACCCCTGCACGTGTCAATTTCCGCTCTTTACATGCATACACTGTATTTTCAAAATAAATTTACGTCTTCGAAGGAAACTACTTGGTTAGGTTTAGGAAAATATTGTGTTTTGGGTTAAAGTAAGTATTTGTTACATATATAAGTAGGCTACCTTACGTAAGCAACATGGTGATGTTGCGTAACTTAAAATAAGTCAATGTTGAGGTTTAGTTCCACATTGGACACAAACACCGTCTTGTTTTGGGACCGATCCATCCATCCCAATCTACTCCTTACGCAGACTTAAATACCAATTTATCGTGTAGGATACTACCTAACCTGACTTCTTCCTCTACTCCCTCCTTTTGGGACGGCTGTGGCTCAGAGGTAGAGCGGGTTGCCCACCAATCAGAAGGTTGGTGGTTTGATCCCCAGCTCCTCCAATCCACATGTCGAAGTGTGCTTGGGCGAGATACTTTACCCCAACCTGCTCCCGAAGGCTGTGCCACCAGTGTGTGAATGAGTATTTGAGATTAGAGCCTGATGGGCAGGTTGGTGCCTTAGGTGGCAGCTTCTGCCATGAGTGTATGAATATGTGTGTGAATGTGTGAATACTGACATGTAGTTTAAAGCGCTTTGAGTGGTCGGAAGACTAGAAAGCCGTTATATGAATGCAAGTCCATTTACCATTTACTCGCGTCATAACTACAGCCATGTAGAGCGTCGTAGTTTGACCAAGCTGCAATATTTGACGAGTTGGAGGTTGAAGTTATTTTGAGTAAAATGGTAAACAACATTTGAATGGATTGCCATGGCATTTGGTACAGACATTCACGTACCCTTCAGGATCAACTCTATTAACTTTGGTAATAATGTGGCTTTTCATTTAGCACCATCATCAGCTCAAAATTGAGTCCAAAAAGAGTCCAATACTTTAGTTTGTGACCAAATACCTGCAAAACTAATAACATTCCCATCATCCTCAGTTGCATTTAAGCACATACTTGCACAGCTGCTGGCATGGCTTTAGACTGTTAGTATTGACTTCCTCCAAAGAAGGAAGGACAGCATTGGATTATATCCAAAATTAATTTTCACAGCATTTTTTCCATCGCTTGGAATTAATGACACATTCTTCAATGCTTTAGTGTGACCATGTACTTTAGAATTTTTTTTGTTTGCTATTCAGAACTGTTTAATTAAGCAGTTTCAAAGAGACCAAACACTTCTGAGAATAATATCTCATGAAAAGAGTGATCACAATGGAAAGCAAACATGGTCCCAAAGATCCCTTTTTCTTTTGAAACTGTGCCTATTTATAGTCAAAATGATCTATTACCAACTGCTTGTATAGTCTAACAATAACACTCTTCTCTTTTTCTGCACAGTGGAGGAATATGTGGTCCATTTTTACCATCTCAGTTCAGTTCAGCAGATTAACATTCATAGATAATGGTACAAAAAGTCCAAATCTGTTCGAGGCGCTATATGGGCGTTTACCACGGAGGTTAAGAAGGATAGGAGCAGAGACAAAGGGATTGAATTCTAGCCCAGTCGGAGTCTTAACCACTGCAGAACTTCACATTTAGAGGTAGATGCAGTTTTAAACAAAGTTTGGTTTGGTTATTACTTGCCTACAGACAGGCAGTAAGATAGAAGGGCTTCAGCTTGTATCACTCACGTACAATGGAGGGTAAAAATAGTCTCTTTTCTGTTTCAACTGTTCTTGGAAATGCTCCACGTAACCACATAGCCTAAGTTAAGAGCACAGGCACTATGCAGTGTTTTATTTTTCATTGTTCCACAGTGAATGGGAGACCTCAAGGACAGATACACTGCATTTTATTCAACTTTTGCAGACAATCTGGCTCGTTTAGAACCGTTTATGTGCTCTCTCATAGTCAGCAGATGTCTAATTGAGGTTAAAGGAATTATGGATGAATAAACTAAGCCTTGAGGGAAAACACACATCTCTGGACCGGGATTTGTCTGCTAGGCGTAGCCTGTTGGATCTATGCAAGAGCTCACTGGTGTATGTTTAATTCAGGAGTGATCACACGTGCTTGTGGAATGCAAGTGAGGAGTGAAAAGAAAAGCTTTCTACCTGTTCATTCCACCGCGGAGGTCAAGTCAAGGATTCATGGTCCCACAGTAGGCTGGGCAGGATTAGGATATGTGTTTGCTTTTGCAGCAAAGGAGTGAGCTGGTAAGCTAACAGTGTCACTCAGTGATTGTGTTACACGATGTGAGTCAGACGTGCGAGCAAATTAAATGTACCCGGTTGACAGTTCATTGTTTACATTCAGCCCCCCCCCCTGTGCTCCTGGAGTGTATGTTCTTCTTCATATGCATGCTTCTGGTGGAACACGGGGACCTCATGTGGACCCGTTGTAGTGGAACTGAAATTTGAATTCTCCTGTCTTTTTGTGTATAAAAATATAAAGTATAATGACACGGTAGCTATTTTATGTGCATACTTTTTTGAGGATTAAACCGTTTTGAGACATATTCACAGAAAACATGTCTAAGGGCGCATTCACACCTGCCTTGTTTAGTTTGGTTGAATTGAACCTTGGAGCATTTACCCTCTTGGTGCGCTTCATTTGGGCAGGTGTGAACACAGAAATCGCACTCGGGTACGCACCAAAACAAGCAAACAGAGACCTCCTTGAAGGTTCGCTTCCAAACGAACTGCGGTACTGTTCGGTATGCTTTGTTTGTGGTGAGAACATGATCTGACCTTGATCCGGCCCAACTGGAGAAAGCAACTGGAGAAAGCAACCCCACAACAACACTGTCAACACTAGACACCAGACAACATTACTACAAAAGAGCCTCGTTCTGGAAGTCTGCTCTTCTTTGTTTACTTCCGGGAGTTTTCCAGCATGGAAATTCTGACCAAATAGAGAGCAGTTTCTTTGCGCACCAAACTTTTGGTCCGCTTGTAAATGCTGCCGTGTGAACACAAACCAAACTTGAGGCAATATGCGACATTGTAACAATGACCAGAGCAAACAAACTACAGGAGTGAAAACACCCTAAGCCCCAAGCCTCTCGGTGGATGTTTCCCATGGCAGCATTTGACTTATATTCGAGCAATCCAATTCTCAACCTAAATACCGACGCTTGGTCAGTGTCCCTCGGCGTGTGATACTGACGCACCAAGGCACCATTTAGCAACGCATCCGTGTCATTATTACATCAGAGTGAGAAAGACCGGGTAGGGCGGGCTGGAGGGGAGGTTGGATCAGTTGAACAAACACAGGACTTTCACCCAGGAGCCCGCTGTTCATGTACCATGTGAAACCAAGTCAACATTGACTTATTTTACCTTACTTTTGTTATGTAACTTCAGCACTTTACTAACGCCAGCTACATAACAAGCATACTTATTTTACGTAACAAACATACTTATTTTAACCCCAAAAATCCTAACCAAGTAGTTTTGTTGCATAAGTAAACCTAAAAGCTAAGTAAAACCTATGTTGGAAGTTTATTTTGAAAGGAAACTGTGCATGTAACGAGCAGAAACTGTAGGTTTCCTGTGAACACTGAAGTTTATTTTGAAAAGACACTATGACGAGTGGAAACGGACACCCTATTACGGATCCTACTCTAGCAAAGGCATAAGCCGCCCTACTCTGCCTCTGATTGGCTTACCATGATATTCTTACCCTAACCCAAACCAACCTCACTCCTCATGCCTAAAACTAACCCAAACAATGAAGGCAGCAAGAATTAGCCAATCAGAGGTAGAGTATGGCGGCTCATGCCTTCACTGTAGCAGAATTTAGCGTCCCTGACACGTCCAAAACTGACGCTATAGAGGGGTACCTAGAGCGTCATAGTTTGAAGCATAGGACCAGGCTGCGGTATTTGATGAGTTTGGAGTTAGAATGTGTTGATTTGAGAGCCGCCTTCGCAAGGAGAGATGCTACTGACAGGAATGTTATACTGCCTACGAACATCGAGGCCCATGTAGTGTCAGCAACTGTTAGCAATTTGAGCCATCTGCTCCTTTACAACATAATATATTTGGAGACGCCCATTGCACAGTTATTCCATTTGGGAAGTGGAAGCTAGCAAGCTGGGCTAACTAGCTTCCTCCGTCTCAGTGGAGGCTAATTAGTCTAGCTTTCTTTGCTATCATTAGCACTGATTCCCACTTGACGTCCTTTTTGTTCATGTTATTTCAACACCTGCTGAGTCATTGGCAGCTCAGACTCAGTGCTGTGTTGGTCCTCCTTTATACAAAAGAGGAAGTGTACTTAGCATTAGCTGTGATGGCAGACTGTCACAGCAAGCAGCTCACTAGAGAACTGCAACATATGGGACGCTATCGCTGTTAAAAAACATGGACGAAAATAATATGTATTTTCTTTTTGGTAATTACAATTTTGACAAAATAAGTACACAACTAAAGCAAACACCAAGGGTATACTGTATAAATTGATTTCTCAGCAAACATGCCAAAGAGACTGCTAACGAGTTGGATGTGTAGTTTTTAGGTTGTTCTTGTCTCTTCTTTTTGCACAACACAGGCAACTGAGACACCAAAACGAGAAGTCGAGAGTCTGATGTTTTAATAGCCACGTTGTGACAGTAAGCTGTCTGCCCTTTCCGCACCCGTTGTGTCAGACAGCTAACACGGAGCTGCTGTGTGTCGTGGAGACTCCGCTAATGAGATCAAATCTGACATTTAATAATGGATGAATTAAGAAAAAAAAAGAAAAGAGGCAGACAGAGGAGTTCATTAGAGTGTGGGAATCGAAATGAAACTTCACAAATAGGTGAAAAAAGTTTCTTGTCTGTGGATTAAAGGCTCCTTTCACAGATTTTAGACACAAAAATATGTTTACTAGTCGTTTAGAACTACTCGGCTGTGAAAACAGTACAATGTCCTATCTAAATGTAATTTAAAAGCGCTAATGATGTCATAGTGATATCATTAGGGTTGTCTTCATTTGGGCTTGGAGACAGAAAAAGTATGTTACAAAATACAGTATGCATAAGTGTTAGGGCAGTCAATCGATTAAAACAGCAAATTTTCTCTGTTCAGAAATGTACCTTAGAGGGAGATTTATCAAGTATTTAATACTTGTATTAACATGAGAGTGCGCAAACATGTTTGCTTTATTCAAATGTATGTATTAAGCTGTTAATCGATTTAAATATTTAATTAATAATAAATAAATTATAAAAAAATCACGATTAATCGCATGGTTGTCCATAGTTAAATCGCAAATTAATCACACATTTTTCTGTTCAAAATGTACCTTAAATGGATATTTCTCAATTATTGAATATTTAAACAGCTTGCTTTTTCGAAAGTATGTATATATTTATTATTGGAAATCAATTAGCAACACAAAACAATGACAAATATTGTCCAGAAACCCTCACAGGTACTGCATTTAGCATAAGAAATATGCTCAAATCATACTATTGCAAATTCAAGCCCAACAGGCAACAATAGCTGTCAGTGTGTCAGTGTGCTGACTTGACTATGACTTGCCCCAAACTGCATGTGATTATCATAAAGTGGGCATGTCTGTAAAGGGGAGACTCGTGGGTACCCATAGAACCCATTTTTATTCACATATCTTGAGGTCAGAGGTCAAGGGACCCCTTTGAAAATGGCCATGCCAGTTTTTCCTTGCCAAAATGTAGCGTAAGTTTGCTGATATTTAACCTCCCTTCGACAAGTAAGATGGATCCATTATATTTCTTTGGTTTTTCTCATTTCATATGATGCCAGTATCTTCACTCTAGCTTTAAAACTGAGCCCACTACAACCTTAAAATAAATTTGCCTTAACGCGTTATTATCGCGTTAACTTTGACAGCCCTAAAAAATGTATGATCCATACCAGAGACTAAAGTCAGGATATCTCTGCCTCTGCTGTTTTGATTTTCACTGTTCTTTTGACTCTTTCTTTGTCTGTCTCTTGCAAGTTACCCACATTCATGAATGTGTGATACTAAATCAATGGAGCTCCCCTTTTAAGACACATATACTGTAGCACCAGGTCTGTACTTCTCTAGTAACGGTGCACAGTTCTGCTGAGAAGATATAGGCTCATGTGTAATGTAGGCATGTAGCTGTACAGGAAATGAGAGGTTCAAAGCTGAGGCAGCTGACAGATGATATTGCTGGACACTAATGACCTCTCATAGCAGCTTCACTCTCGCTGTAAAGGTCACTGTCCAAGGTCCTGAAACCCCTTTCTAAACAGAGAACAGTGTCCTCTGTTTAGAAAGACAGTTTTTTTTTCCCTTCATGCTTAAAATATGAGAGGAACAATATAAAAATAGTTTGATACTATTCATAATCTCATAGTTTATATTTATGTTTTTCTTTACTGCAGCCATGTGGTTATAGGGCATGGGGTGGGGGGGGGTTACATTTTAATCTATATTTATTCTGATCATTTGCAACAATTTTAGTGTTTAGAGTTCCATTTTGTGAAGATCTGTGACTGATAAGTTGGAACATTTATTTTGATGAGATTGTATGTTGTTATGTCATTGTAGAGTGTGCGTTCTTTGTGCAAGTGCCTTGAAACCTGTTAGATCAGTGTGTCCCCACCAAACAAGATGGGAGAATTTAACTAAAAATTGGCCAAAAAAAAACAATAACACAAAAATGACACTACATTTTACTACAAATGAATTGCACATTTTATATCTGTTCAAAATTATACCTTAAAAGGAGATTTGTCAAGTATTTAATACTCTTATCAACATGGGAGTGGCCAAATATGTTTGCTTTATGCAAATATATGTATATATTTATTATTGGAAATCAATTACCTACACAAAACAATGAGAAATATTGTCCAGTAACCCTCACAGGTACTGCATTTAACATAACAAATATGCTCAAATCATAACATGGCAAACTCAAACCCAACAGGCAACTGTCAGTGTGTCAGTTTGCTGATTATCATAAAGTGAGCATGTCTGTAAAGGAGAGACTCGTGGGTACCAATAGAACCCATTTTCATTCACATATCTTGAAGTCGGAGGTCAAGCGACCCCTTTGAAAATGGCCATGCCAGTTTTTCCTCGCCAAATATTAGCATGAGTTTGGAGCGTTATTTAGCCTCTTTCACGACAAGCTAGTATGACATGGTTGGTACCATTGGATTCCTTAGCTTTTGTAGTTTTATATATCAGTATTGTAAGGTTGGCCGAGTGGCTAAAGCGTAAAAACTGAGAAAAATTCCAGTTAAGCAGTCCAGGTGTATTTATTAACAATAGTGGAAACCAACAATCCAGTGCAAAAATATGTACAGTGCAGGCCTGGCATCCAAGAAACAGGTTTTTCAAAAATAATGAAAAATAATAAGCAAAATGACAAAAATATATAAAGATACAGCATAGGCTATGCCCCTTAAATTTTGGGCCCTTGCAGCTCTCCAATCTGGCTTGTATCTCATCAAAGGTTTGCTCTCCACTGAACCCCCTCCAGGCATTCCAGCCTCCTCTTTTATGAAGCTGGATCCTACTAAGTAAAATTGATAATAATTAATAATCAATCAAACAGCATAATAATGTCTAGTCCAAAAAATAGGACATAATTTATAGTTAAATTATAAAACATTTAATATAACATTTTGAGGCAAGTAATTATTCAAACTAATTAAAATTACATTACCTATTGTCAACCCCCCAAAACACCCCTCCAACTCTACCGTACTTGGTACCTTCTCTGGGAACCCCCCCTTACATAAGCTATTGATACGCTTCTGTTCGGTTTCGGCAGTCCAGGTCTAAACCAAGGAGCGCATCTACAGCAGAGAAGAAAGGGTGACAAACAATTTACTGAATATACATTTTACAATAAAAGGAAATGTTCAATATCAATACTTATGCCTGTGTGTAATTCATTAATACATTTATGCTTTGTAACACTATGACCCCCATTTAAGAAATGTATTACTTTGTCGGCGGGCCTCCCGACATTTGAGAAGTACTGATGCTACGGTAACACTTAACATCGACACCTCCAAGCCGGCTTGATTTAATATATGATGGAGGTGGCGTTAGAGTGTGTGTGCGTTGCATCCTACTTTATAGGGCACGGGCTAACCCCTGACAAGTATTTTAATTCTAGCTTTAAAACTGAGTCATCTACGACCTAAATATCACATGTTGTGTTATTGTGTTAAATAAATTAGTGGTGTTAAAAACAAATTTGTGTTAACACTTTATTACTGTGTTAACTTTGACAGCCCTACAAGCATTGAAGTATGGAGTTAGTGTGTTCTCTGCGTACCGGCATGTCTTTCCTCCAGGTAAACTGATTTCTTCCCACATGTGTTATTAGCTCTGTGATAATATGTTGACCTGTCCATGTTGTACCCCGCTTATCACCCGACGTGAGCGGTGGGAAAGACTCCAGCCACCTTGCGACCCTGCTCAGGATAACTGAGCTTCGATAATGGATGGATGTTGCCAGGAGTAAAAGAAGTGATTGTAGAAGCAGGCTTGATATCCTCAGGTAACTTGCTCCACTGATACAATGAAACCTAATTAATTGGCATTGTCAGGCTGAATTTACAAAACTGCACCCTGCCTGAGGAGCTAATGCTGTAATTAGGCTCATGAGGGATTAAAAGGTCAGAGATGCAGTTTGATGATAGTCCAGCACAGACCTCGTGGTTGACCTGTTAAATCAATTTGAAAAAAGGTACTTAGACCAGTTTTCAAAGGGCCAAATAAAACAATTCCACATATATAGTTTAAGCTTAATTTAAGTCTATGCGGAGGTAGAAGGAAGTTACCACTTCTAATGTAGTATGGAGCTGACGGGAGAGCTAGCGTCAGACTTGGCAAAGTTAGCAGAAGTATACACGTGTGGCTACGTCCAGTTTTCAAAATAAGGTGTTAACAAAGGAATGGAAATAAGATTGATTGGATTATATCAACCAGAAGTATAAAACATTACATGTCCCTTATACATTAAAAAGAAAATACCACTAATTTGTGAGGGAAATGTTTAAATTCTTTGATTTTTGGGTTGCTGGGAATTTTTTTTTTATAAATAATCCCTGACAATGACTGATACATTTGATCTCTGACTACATACATGCTAAAAGTCAAACATTTGAATGTATTGATTTAGATATTTTTTCCAATTAATTTTGATATTTTTTCAAATTAAAAGTCCCTAGAAGTGTATGATTCAACTTTTCCCCATGGTCTAGTGTTAAAAAAGTTAGCAAACATCACAATGAATCATAATATTGAATCGCAATACATATCGAATCTGCACCCAAGTATCATAATAGTATCCAATCGTGAGATGGGTGTATCGTCCCAGCCCTAATGTACTGTATATACACACATGCCTATGTAGTATGAAAAGACTTTGAGAGCTGTGACTGCAGTGACATTTTCCAAGTCGAGTAAAATGTACTTAGGTCAAGAATGACTCCCAGGTGGTCGTACAGTAGCTCATTAAACACTAAATGGTAGTTTTAGTGCTCTCGGGACTAAAACCATACTGACAAATGTTAAAATTGCTTTTAGTACATGATCCAAAATCCAGTTTCTCGAAAATGTTGGATGACAAGGACACAAGTCTGAAATTGAAAACAACAGATTAGGAAGTGGGTTTCTTTAAAATCAGCAAAACTGCAGCACATTAAGTCGGGCTGTGTCTGAATCTATATATAGGTTTATAAGTCTGTGATCTAAATGCTAACAGCACCAGTGCTATATCATATTTTGCCATTATACTGTACACTTCAACCCCACATGGGCAATTTTACTTCAAAGCTGCATACTTTAGGTAGTGGCTCAGGCTGTTGCCATAGGGTACAAGGCAAAGCCATTATACCGTGATTTAAGCATTAAGCATTTGGAATTCAAGCACATTAGATTTAATACACTTTAAGATTAATAAGGGCACATGAGAGTAAAGGCCAACTTTTTTCAAATTTAATCCCAGAACCACACAAATGTCAAGGCTACAGCTATGAGCCGGCATGCGGGGCTGGAAAATATCCAGGAGCAGAATGGAAAAGTGTTTGGATGATAAATCTGTGGAGACAAATGGTAAATAGAGGCCGACTGTATTTTTCTCCCTTAAAGCACTTTCCATCATGCGTTGGACTGGTGCTCAGTTTAAGCACATTTTATTCAGTCATTTGTAACTAATTGAGAAGGATACATACAGTATGTGTTTCCTACACATGTGCATGGGGATATAACAATGGTAGAAATTAAAGGTTCTATATACGATATCAGGAGCACTAATATAGCAGCAAACAACTATTGTCTATGTAAAGATATAGAGGAGTAATATCTACCTGAGCAGAGAATGAAGTCACTCTCCCTCTGTGTGTGTTGTAATCCGAGCTTCTCTGTGCTGTGTTGATATAGCCGGGCCGGCCACATGTGCCTTTTAGTGCATGTGAGCGTGCCACTGGCTAGCTCACGTCAGCCGCTCTGCACTGCGCTCATACGGCGGTTATAACTGATAACTGATACCAACACTGATGCCAACGGCGCCTTTGCAGAAGCTTAGCACCCACCCTTCGGTTCCCCCCCAGGTTAACACTGTTAGCTCTGTCAGCACTGTTGTCGTTGTTTGCACTGTTAATGCTGTTAGCACCGTTAGCTGTGAACCGTCGGCTCAGCCGTCGCCATGTTGAGAGCTGTGTGGAGGCACTAGAAATGCTCCCAATCTTGCATTTTGCACCCTTAAATATGCATTTATTGTTTGGCAACAAGTTGGAAACACAACATTGACATATTATCACATTCAATTGGAGTCCTGTCTCTGTCCATCAGATGAATGTATGTCCAATATTCAATATGCTTTTAGCTCTATTTTTGGTCTCCACCAACTCATTTGGGGAAATTTCTGGCTCTTTAGCTGATAAATGCTCCAATATGTTCACAACCTATTTGCTAACTTTCTCAGTCATGTGGCGCTTGCAGGTAGAGTAGAGTGCAGCTTGGACCACATATTTCTGTCTGAACCCAACCATAGTTCGAGAGAGTATTAATCGAGCCCGCCACAAACCTGACAGACACTCTGTTTTTCCCCATGAAATGAAGGTTAGACCGTCTCTAACTGCTGTACTGTGACGTATCTCACAGTGAAACTGAATATTTGAGTGGTGTACAGTTACAAGAGGGACTTAAATCAAATGATTTGCATTTTATTGGGCCACTAAAAAGTGGTTGGACCTCAGCCACATTGTTTTGGAAATGAAAACCACGTTTTTGCCCACCGATATCCAAAAACACATATCTTCCTGTGTCTCTCCATATTGCTCTGTTAGCTACTTCCATCAAAACACATATATTGCAACGATCCACCAACGATTGGCTAGCAAGTTTCCCAAAGTAACTTTGTGTCTTTCTCTTAAAACTTATTTGAGATATTTCTTAGTTTTTCCCATTCGGGTCGCGGGGAGGATGGCTGGGGCCAATTCCAGCTGACATTGGACAAAGGCGGGGTACACCCTAGACAAGTCACCAGCCTATAATTTTTTAGATTATGGGCTACATCATTATATTAATTTGAAGTTATGGAGACCCTGAGTGTGGATAATTGATTTTCTAACATCCTAGACACCTCTATAAGATAGTGATACTGCACAGGCTCACCATGCAGGCTTGAGGACATTATTACTAATGTTAACATCAGAAATATAGAAGCAGGCAAAATGGCTGAATCAGCCCTTTCTAGAAAAAATGATTTTATACTAGGCCATCAGATGATGATGATGATGATGATGATTTTAGTTGCCTGTAACTGAATTGAAATGATTCTACCAATCCTGACTCTAACTCTGTCTCTTAGGAATGGTTCTCCTGTGCTTCAAATTGATATTTAGACCTTATTTTAGAACGCTTTCCAAACGGAAAAAAGCCAATCATTGATCAACCATTTACTTTAAGTGAATCCAACATCGATATAGATTAAACTAAATTGAATACCCCTACTCCCAGGATGTGAGGAGGTGAGGCTAAAGAGTGTGGCTGCGGGAAATGTAGCAACAGATGCTGTTCATGTGGGCAGTGGTCATGTGATTTGCCAAATATGCATACACTTTACTTGAGTGAGAAGTGAGAGGAAGCACCGTGTCGAGTGCCTTTTTAAAAGCAAACTGTAAGCCAGGAATCTCGTGTATAATTCAATATATTGTTGCTTATAAGCATTCACAAGTATGTTTAGGGCTTTAGGAAGTGTTGGATGTCGAATAGTCTTGACTATACTGCTCATAATTTGAGTGTTTGGGGAGATTTTGGCTTTGAGTCTGTTTTTTTTTTTTAAACCAAGTTTCTTGGATTTGTACTCTCTGCTTGAGAAATGATGCAACAAGTTATTTATTAAGAAAAACAAAACAAAAACAAAGTCCAAAATAAAGCTGTTGGAAAATAAGATGCAGAAAAGTCAGAGGTCCACAGATGTGCATCAATTTCCTCAACTGTGAGACTCCTTTCCCAGAGCAAAGCAACTGTTGAAGAGTCTTGCCTGCTAAGCACATACATAAGCAATGGCTTCTGTGCTGACAAAAGGTCAGAAGATACAAGGAAGCAGTCTGATTTGAAGGGCAATCACTGCTGGGTTTCACTGGACTTTGGCTACATTTCAAAGAAACCTGTCAAAGAAAAAAAAACAGACAATACAGCTAAAGGCAACTGGGCAGAAAGGGTAAAGTCATTACTTGTTCATGAATATTTTTAATTATGTATTCAGGCATTCTTTTTTATCATTATCAAGCCAAATTCATCCCTCAATATGTGCTGTTGAGAAATAAACAACAACAATAAATGGAAAACACAATGCATTAATGATTTCCTTTCTTCTTTTTGCAATACTCAAGAGCTTTGATTTATTTGCCAGGAGGTAAAAGAACCACAATGACCTTATCTGTCTGGGCACACGTCCTTCCTGTTATAAACTCAGCTGACATTATATCTAAACTCAGAGAATCACCAAAGTGATTCATCCTGTGTGGAACATGAATGTCTGTACTAAATTTCATGGCAATCCATCCTATAGTTGTTGAGATATTCTACTCAAAACCAAATGTGAACCTCGTGGTGGTGCTATAGGAAAGGTCAGGGTTGTCATTAAAGTCAGTAGGATTCATCCTCTGGGAACTATGAACGTTTGTACAAAATTGCATGGCGATCCATTTAACGGTTGTCGAGACATTCCAATAACCTGCCAACCAAGTCAGGGGATCAGTAAAGTCAGTAAGATTCATCATCTGGGAACCATGAATTTCTGTATAAGGTTTCATGGCAATCCAACTGATAGTTGTTGAGATATTACAGTCTGGATCAAAATGGTGAACCAACAGTCTGATGTAGAACCAACTCGCTAGCATGGCAAAAAAAAAAAAAATAGTCTGAAAAGAAAACCTTGAAATATCTAGTAATGACCAGGCGGCAACCTCCGGTACTGAAAAGTGAAGCCAATGAAGCGCCTTAAACTTGCATTCTTTCTAACACCCAGCAGAGGGTGACTTCTCTGGTTGCAAAAAGAAGTCTGATTGTATAGAAATCTATGAGAGAATGAGTCTACTTCTCACTTGATTTATTACCTCAGTAAACTTTGTAGACTTGAGTTTATGGTCTCAATCGCTATTTTCGAGTCTTCTTCAATACAGCATGATGTTCATTTAGTAAATTATGGTCCCGTTTAGAGTCAAATAGACAGATAGATAAAGCAGGGTCTGTTTAAGGGTGTGGCTATCTTGTGATTGACAGGTCGCTACCACGGTGTTGTCCAGTCTGGGTGTTGTCCGTGTTTCCGCCTCAGAACTTTAACCCTTTCATGGTGTGTTTTCAGTTCATGGAAGTTAATTGTAAAATTGTGTTGCCTAAAAATGTCTTATTCAGTGGTTGGTCATACTTAACTCCATCCTCTCATGTTACTTCTGGCAAAGAATGTTAATTGCCAATAAGTGAAAGACAATTGTTCGTTCCATTAAAACATCATTGCCCAGCAGCAAAACTTCGCTTCCGCCATTTTGGACTGAAAGCGACTACCGGACACCAGTAGAACGTCCACCTACAAAGTGCCATACAAAAGTAAAACTAAATTATTTCTATTCTATTGTCATAGTTAATTTCTCTACCAAATGGCCTGTGTTGAACAAAAAAAAATTATAAATGTAATAAGTGTTTTGTCAAAACAACACTGGAGTTTCATCTCTTTGCTTTTGGTTCCAGAAAACAAAGAAAGGTGACGGCCAAAATGCCAAACTCGAGTCTTCAAAAGCGTAGTCCACAAACCAATGGGTGACATCATGGTGAATGGGTCCAATTCCTATATACTTTGATTTGTTTCCTGCAAATGACAGATTGTTAGTCAGGTCATGCCAGCAATAAGCATACAGACATATGCACCTGAGTCTGACGCAAATACAACACGGTAAAAACACATCAGCTCTGCGACCTTGCATGTCTTTATCTCGCTTCCTGTTTGAATGTGGATGTTTAAAGAGCGTAGAGTAATTGTACAGTAAATAGGAAGAGACAACGGGATTGTAATGCAGGCCTTGAGTGCCTGCTGTTGTCCTTCAATTAAGCATCATATGTTGCTCTTAGCACACCACACGTACTAACTGGAACGGAAAACATTGTTGTGATGGGATTATAGTCAGTAGAGGAAAGAGGCCGTCCCCCCTCCTTACTCTCATCAGGCTAGGGTGGTAGTGAAATATACTTGAGCTGCTTAGCGTGTGTGGTAGTGAATTAGCTGACCAACATGCAGTGTGCACATACAAAGAAGGCAAGAGAGCGTGGTACTTAGTTTAAGGTTTACCTCCAGAGCTTGCAAAGTATAAGACACACGAGATAGTCCACACACTAATGAAGGATCATATGCATTACCCTCCACTGGTAGTTCATTAGTTTCAAATGAGGGAATCTATGGCTATGTGAGTCATCGCAAACACATTGAATCAGGTTGACAGTGTTGCGTGCGTACTATAAAACGAGTGCTGTTTGGCTTACACTAAATTACATTTATGTGAAAAGAACATTTTGTCCGAAAATCGGCTATAAAAATGTATAATGCAATGTGTCCCAAACACATTTGAGTTATCAAGGCGTAATGTTGTCGGTATACATGGTGCAGTACTATATGTGCTTTAGTCCTCCGAGATAACACTTTGCCTCGGGCCTTGTGGAAGCATTTTTCAGTAGCAAGTAGAAGGAAACACCAACAACTGCCTGAGGATAAACACTGCAGCTATATTAGCAATAGTAGCTTTACAGATGCTAACGGCTTTGCCTTAAGGGAGAGGCCAAGCAGATGACAACTGTGCAATACAGAGGCAGCAGCGAGACATAACTGTGATTGGCCCCGCTGCAAATTTTTTGTCTTGGGCCTTCGCCCCAAACACAAGCGCACAACCACTCCAGACAATTGCAAAGCAGACAATTTCTATGCGACTATGGAGAGGCTCACCATGCAACTCCTATCCTGCAAACCAACCTTAGATCAGCACCACGGACAGCAGCCGGAGCCCCAAAAAAAACACTAATTTACCAGCCTGCCCTGGACTCAGCAGCCAAATGTTATCACGGACACATATTACGGTAGATGCACATTTTCCAACATATGAGATGTAACAATTACAGTGCTATTGATTTAAATCCCTGGTCCCAATTCCATAATAACAAAAACAAACCAGTACTTACCCATTAGAATTTCATCCTACAGGTCTTGTGCTCTGCAAAGTCATTAACAACACTGCTAAAGAACCATGTGGTTTTTTTTTATTGGCGCGACGTGGCTCGCCAATTTGAGCTGAACTTTTGTCAGACGCCCAGCTGTTTCTATTTATTCTTGTCGCTCGCCTTGAAATCGCCTCAATGGACCAGGAGCGGCTGATTGGTGAAGTTGATTCATTACCAGTGTTTAATTAATTAGCTATATGCGTCACTGTGTGGAAGTGACTGGAGTCATTATTCTATGTGTAAGAGAACAGGCCTTTCTAACTTTGTAAAACAAAATGTAACAAATAAATACATAGATATAAATTTACTCAAATGTTATTCAGCGATTATTAAAATAATAAATCTTACACAAGCAACTAAAAAATGTAAAAAAAAGAAATTTACGCAAAAAATACAATTCAAGTGTATACCTTTTTGTAATGCAGCAACACATTGGTCAAAACAGGAGTTAAAATTCCACTATATAATGTATATAGAATACAAACACAGAATTGAACTGAAATATTCGACCCCATTGTCACTGATACCCGATCTAGCTGTTTGACTCAGTATTGGCCTGATATCCGATCCGGCATCGGTATTGGTACATCCTTAATCTATACGATACCTCCTCATTTCACTACAAAACCTTGATAAGGTGGCAGCTGGCTGGAGGGACATCACCAAAGTTTCCTACTGCTGCTGGCTATATTGTATGTCATTTCCAGTAAATATCACAATATTAAACGTATGTTTTTTGTTTAAAAAGAACAAAAGAAGGAAGATAATTGGTTCTGTCTCTAGTCTGATCTGGAGTGCACAGCTGATTGGTAGCGTACGTGGTTTGTTTACATGACGTAATAAAGCGGATTCAGTGTCGCACGGTGTAGGAAGGTGATTTTTGGGCCCCTGAAAGCTTCTGGGCCCCGGTGCACCACACCGGTTGCACTGTCAATATTTCCGCCACTGTACAGAGGCAGGCAGCCATTGCTAACCTTGAGCTTCAGCAGCATATGTTGTGTGACATGCTTGCATGGTAGGGGGTAAGTGCAGGGCAGTGGTTAGCTTCATCAAAAGTACTCCACTTTATCAGGAATGGGCTAAAGTGATTCAGATCCAGGAGGAGATAAACAGTTGAAGCTCTTCACTCTGTTTGTGTGTGTTTGGTGTGATATCATAACAGTGTGTGCACATGAAAATTAATGAGCGTCTTTACACAAGGAGCCTCATAACAACCGCGGAAATAATTATGCGCAGCAAAACTCTGGTGTGTGAAATAATAAAAGACAAGCATGCTGTGTAGCTCGTGTTTGCTATCAGCTCCCTAATTGTCTGTGTTAGCCTTTACTGGGCAGCTGGAGGGACACAGTGTCATGTATGATGGCAAAAACAAAGCCTCGACCCTCGCGACCCCGCAGCCGGAGTGGGCCCCCGTAACATTCTCAATCCGACTGAAAGAAATATCAGATTGCAACTGACCTCGGCCCCGCTGCTCGGAAATCCCAGTGCTACTATAAGAGGCTTTACCACAGACTAGAGGCGGGTGAATAGGGATAATTTAATGAAACATTAGACGAGAGCACTCCACAGTCCTTAAACAAATTGCTTTTCTGACTGCCAAGCTTGGCTCAATTTGGGTCGCCTGAAGGAGGAGCGCGAGCGGGAAAGAAAAGGGAAGAAAGAACAGTTATTCACCTGCAGCGTTTAGAGGTTGGATATAATAGCTCCAGAAAAAAAACAATTGAAATATAGAAGATGAGTCTGTCCTGTGATGGCTAAGCCTCCCCTAGAACGTCTGCTTGTGGATTTATGAGAAGTTTCCGCAGGACAGATTAAGTGTAATGGGAGGCTGTTGACTTCCGACCAGAGAGAGCAGAAGGCACTCCTCCGCTTATCGACAGCCACCTATGGGCATAAACAGGTGGCTGCTGGGTTACTGGCACCTTTTACTGGCATAGGTGAGTAAAGGCCGGCCTTATTAAGGTGTTGACGGGGCCCGGGGAGCCATTTTCGTGCCATCGCAAAGGAGATTCACCTCTCATTACCTCTTTGTTCTACGTAGTGTTCTTAAGCTTGGGATTTAGGGCTGGCCACTGAGTAAAGCCTTGAATTAGCTTAATGAGAAGAGCCAGGCACATGATTTACACCTCACGTGGAGAGAAAGTCACAAGCAGGCACTTAGAGGCGGTATATGATTATTATGTCTGTGTGCTGCACAGGCGTGGTTTGATTTTAGAAGAGTGGTGAGTTTGCATGCAAGAGAGTGATTTGTGTCCCATGTTTGCATGCACGCGTCTCCAGCTGTTTCTGCGAGATGTACATTTGTGTGCTAATGCGACTATAATTGGGACTCCGGCATATGGATTCTTGGTGCCTCAGTAACGAGGGCAGAGGGAGGCACACAAGCATGAAATGCATGTCTCAATTGTACATTGTCGGCTTGGGTGTAAAGATAAAGATGTAGCATTGTTCAGAACACACAGGAGACACTAAAAGGACTGGCCCGCATGCATTTATGCAACGATAAATAACGCTGAGGCCATCAAAGTGAAATGATTTAACTTTTGATGACTACGACTGCCCAGTAATGGTTGGTTTCTGATTTCTAGTTCCCAGAAAATAGCTCACTCATTAAGTTTTTTTTTTTTTTTGCTCAAATTCACAAAACAGTGGTCCGTGGTCTGAACCAAGACGTTCAACTTTATTACTACTTTTAACCTTGAAAAAGGCAGCGCAGACCAGCTCCACTCCTTCCGTTTTTACCTTTCACAATAAAATCCCTAGACATAATATTTGCAGATGATTATTCAGCACTTTTGTGTCGTTTATTCGTCACACCCCCAGTTGGTAAAAGGCCTTTAGTCATGGTACTGCATTCCCCGATCTCAGCAATGATAACCGATGACCCGAGCTACCAAAATAATGCCCAAGTTGTAATAAACGGTGGTTTTCCTCTTGAAAAACAAATTCTAGTGAAATGTAGCAAATACAGTATGCAATCCTGTATATACCTACACATGCAAAGAACTGACTTGTCCCCCCCCTCAACAAAACTGATCATCAGAAAGAGATTTATGTGACAGCACAGCTGTTTTTCCCACTTAAACAGTATCTGCAATCATGTCTCCACACCGTAAAATGAGATGGAGGAGTCATACATCATTCTATGTTCTATTATTATACATAAACGATATCAAGCTGAAATTTGTTGTCAAGGTTTGATTTACACTCAATGCGTTCCCCTCTGTCGGATGCATATGGGATTTGAGAGAGCTACATAATCACACTTGTGTTTATTTGAATATTGTTAACATGTGTAGGTGGTGTTTTCCTTGATTGTGTAGTGTACAATATGCAGATTGGATAGACTGACAGTGGAAGAGACGTGTTGCCTTGTCATTTAATGGAATGCTGTGGATAGAAAATGACAGAAATAAGAACTGTCAGGCACAGACTGCTACCTACTTATTACCAGTCAGCAGCAGCGAGGTCTATGTGTGTTTGTTTTTGTGTGCATGTATCTGCAGGAGAAGACATTTAAATTTGAATTCTTTTGACCTCAGCTCCTGATCAAACAAAAACCTGTTTCCTCTCCTTCCCTCCTCATTATTCTCCCGCTGTTTCCTCTGCGCATTGTCCAGCTGTGAACCAGGACACAGAGAGGTTAGAGTTCCCTGTGGCTTGACACTTCATTGCAGGTTGTGAGTAACTGCCAGAGCACTCAGCACTTAATTTTTTTTTTATTATTTTTTTGTCAGCGCATGTATATTTCATCCTGCTGAAGGAAATGTTATTAGACGGCATGAGCTAAGTGGCATTCCGATGATTACATAATGCCGGGTACACACTACACAAGTATCGAGCCGATTATGGGCCCAGATGTTTCGATTGTTCTAAAGATCATCTTTCCAGATATTCCTGTAGTGTGAGTTATGTTAAGAGTGTTTTTTTTTACGTCCCCCGATCGGCTCGGAAGTCCATCCTGGCCGCAACGATTTAAAATCATAAATATTAAACATGTTCAATATTTATGATTGGATATCTTGTTGTGTCGGGGGAACCCCGAGGCGCAGTCATGTGGGAAAAAACGATTGAGAATTGAGGACCAAGCTGATTGAAGCAGAACGACAACCACCGTTGTCATGGCGACTGCAGCATTAAGTAGTAGTAAGCAAAAAGTAGTCGTAAGATGAACCTCAGAAATGGAGGACCAACTTGTTGATATGTGGCAACAACACAAGTGTTTATTGAACATCTCTCCATGACTTCATTCATTATTTTTCTTTTTTCTTTGTGAATTTTCAGTACAAGGTACTGCAAAAACTAGCATTGCTAATTCTTCCTGCACGTTGTCCGCCATGTTTGTTTACACTAAAATCACAATTAATCACGAGAGATTTTGCGAGATTTTTTTAATCGGGACTCTTGACGTTCATGAATGGAATCAGTTAATGTGTTGTGTGCTGTTTTGGCCAAATCGTTGCTCACCACACACTATAGGAACAAAACTGTTACATTTAACATGACATGTTATGCATGGGGTCTCTCACATTTTCAAATTCTGTTAGATTTGAAAAACCTTTTAGAGCAGGCCAGCCTTAAGAGAAGAAAAAAACAAGCTGATTGGATTGTGTTCATGCTTTAGATTGAGTTAAAAGTGAGAGATGTGTGAGCAGAGGTTAGGTCCTTGACTGTAAGAAGAGTTTGAGCCATGACCCAAGTGGAGTCAGTGGATGTACTCAAGTACCACTTCTGGCTTAATACACAGCTCGCTTCACAGTCACTCCATGAGCAAAGATTACTATTGGTTTCTAAATCAAGAGCTGTAAATCGAGTTCACTATAGCCTTTAGCTTTGCACATGATCTGCCAAAACCTCTCAGTTAAGACTTGTGGAATAAGTCTCCATTAACCCATCAGTAAATGTGCGTGCGGCACTGTGATCTGTCGGTACACTCACACACACTGTCCACATATCTGTAGTGTGCATGATCTAAATGAGTCCACAGACTTTTTTGTCAGGTAACGCTGACAAGCAGAACACGGAAATCACATTAAACCTAGCATGCATCAGTATCAACGTGCATGGCTGGCATGTGTAGACAAGTATTAAAGCCTCTTTGGCAGCAGTCTTAGGGGAAACATAGCTTTGATCAAGAAGTGTCCAGGAACACGGTAAATCCATAAGCAGGTGTATCTATTTCAGCCAAATACCCGATTGAAGGATTATGTTTGGATAGCCATGGACTCAGATATAATGCTCTCAAGAGGGAGACATGTATGATTCATGTTGAGAAATCTGAAAGGCAAGTAGACCTACAGTACCTACAAAGTTGTCTTTCTATTTCACTCTCACGTTTCAAGTTTCTTATTAACAACTAAATCAACCCGTTCCCACGCCCAACTCGTCAAATACCGCCGTTTGGTCAGTGCCCGTCAGCACTGGAAACCAACACACGGAGGCACCCTTTAGCAACAGTATGTGACGAACCAGGCTTTCAACGAACTCCAATGTAAACCCACCAGCGGCGTTATTCGATGGTCGAAGCAGCTGATGTAGTATTAATTTTGTGAAAGTCCGTTCAGGGAAGGCAGGAGGGTCGGGGGATGGATGGGTCAAATAAACACAAGACTTTCAATGAGGAGACCGTCGTTCATGTCCCGTGTGAAAATAAAAGTAACGTTGACTTATTTTGTCACGTGACTCGTCTGTATCGTCAGTCCCGTGAGTCTCTAGTCAGTGAAGTTAACGTCAACCACGACCATTTACTAACCCTACCTAAGTGGTTGTGTTGCCTAAATCTAACTTCCTGTGAAAACGGAAGTTTATTTAGAAAGGACACTATGCATGTAACAAGCGTATATTGACACCCTGGTCCATCCAAAAGTAACGTAAGAGGGGTACCCTGTGCGTTGGTCTCCAATGCCGAGGGGCATAGACCAAGCGGCAGTATTCAACGAGTTGGGAGTGAGGATGTGTTGATTAAAGAGAACCAGCTGTCGGCAATGAAAATCTTAGATCTCAGGTTCTCCCCAACAATGCTCATTCAACTATGTATAAAAAGAAAAAAAACATCTAACTAAAGTAAAAAAAAAAAAATGCAAGTAAAAAATAGAATCTAAAAGTTAAATCTTAGTTAATGTAAATGTTAGCACCATGTGCTTGTTAATATTGTATCCAGTTGGCAGCGTAGTTGGCTCCAGTCCTGTCACGGATGTATTTTGACGTCAGTGTATGGTGGGGGAATACAGAGTGTGGCTGAGACAAGTTTCTTTACACCTCAGGGCTGAATGAGACAATATGGTGTATGAAAATGTCTTTGCAATATCACAAGGAACAAGTGTTTATTTCACCCAGTAACTTCTTTCTACATTACCACGAGTGTAATATATCATTTGGTGGAGTATAAGTGGATGGCTGCTATGGCCCCTTAACCCATACGGAAATGTTTCCCCTGTGCTTCCCAGCTGCTCAAAATTAGCCATTGCCACATTATTGTAACTGTGCATACAATTCCCATTCTGTAATATAGTCAGGCAGGAAAAGTGCAGGCAGATGTGATTTGGAGCTTAATGGCCAGTGCTCACTGGCAAAGCCTGACAGGGCTGAGGGGTTTGATGTTGGGAACTTTGTGCACAATGCCAGTTGGTCTATGGAGGCACTGTTGGACAGGATCTCTCTGCAGAATATCAGAATCACTGTCAATATGGATGGCGCTTCAGTGGGCTATTAATAACAGGACTGGCTGGATATTACTATATTCATATATTAGCAAAGAAAACACCAAGTAATCCATTTGTCTCTAGAAAGACATGCTCCATGCTACACTCTGTCAGAACTGCTTGTCGGATGGTCAAATAAGTTGAGAAACCCCTTCCCCACCACGACCTTACCGATGTCCAATTTGGGGGGTGACCTGTGTACGTCAAATTCTGGAACTTTCTGGAACTGACGATCAAATTGGGCAGCTGTGCGAACCCCTCTCTTTTTATCATTTTTTACACAGCTATTTCTGTCACTTTTTACATAAACATCCAAGTTGAATGTCAGATAGTGTGCGCCGTTATCGCCATATTTAAATGATATCATGTCTTCTCCCTCTCAATGATGCCTGGCTTTTTACCAGGCCCTCCAGTGTGGCTGTTCAGACAACACATTCTCACTCCCAGCTCGTCAAATACCGCCGCTTGGTCAGTGGCATCGGAGATGGGGTACCCATCGTGCATTACTTTTGGACAGACCAACGGACGGCGTGTCAATATAGGCTCCTTACATGAATAGTGTCCTTTCAAAATAAACTTAGGAAACCGTCGTGGTTGACTTTAATTTCCCTGACCAGTGACTCACGGGACTCACAGGACTGACGATACTAATGACTCATGTGACTAAAGACTGACGTGACACAATAAGTCAATGTTACTTTTAGTTTCACAGGGGACATGAACACCGGTCTCCTGTTTGAAAGTGTTGTGCTTGTTTGACCCATCCACCACCCCTCACGCCCACCCTTAGCGGACTATCACGCTAATAATACTACGTCACTTGCTCAACCAACGGATAACGCCACGGCTGGGTTTATATTGGAGTTAGTTGAAAGCCCAGTTCGTCAAATACTGTTGCTAAATGGTGCCTACATGCATCGGTTTCCAATGCCTAGGCGCACTTACCAAACGGTGGTATTTGATGTGTTAGGAGTGAGTACGGGTTGGTCCAGAACAGCTACATGCACTTTTGCCTTCCAATGAGATCGGACAACACCGCGTACAAACTAACTCTTTTCAAGCTTAACCTGACCCTGAGGTTCCTTGCTCTTGAGCAGTAACTCATTGAACACCTTGAAAAAGAAAACGCTGGCCAACGCTAAGGTTGTTACCCAAACTGTTTGATGTAGTTATCAATCACAGTTTAAAGATTGACTTCCTCGCTCGACTTTGACCTATCGCATTTGCTGTATTTGCGTGACTCATGGTTTTCCTGTAAAATTAAACATTATTAGTGACAATATAAGTGAAAAAAGTGGTAGTTAATCTTATACCTTTGGCTTGTTTACAACACGTAGGATCTCTCAGCAAATCAAATTATCTGACAATATGGATGCAGCTGAAGTGGACTATACAGACTTCCAGCATGGGTTGGGTGTTCATATATAAGCAAAGAAAACACTATAGAAATGGTCTGGTGCATAATGCTAACATTTAGCATTCATACTGAGTAATTAGGCCAGTATACATCAAACGATGAGGTCTAAAGCTAAATGGTGAGTCATTTTAATGATATTTTATGCGGATTTTCTCCAACGGATAAGTCTTCCAAATATACTAGCCTCCTAAGTTGTTCGAAGTGAAAGAGACCAAGTGAAATTGAATGTATTTGACAGCAAAGTGTTCTACTAAATATAGTATCTCATAGGGTAGGGGAGGAAAGAATTATGGCATCACCTTGAGAGTAACTTGTAAGTGGCAAGTCGCTGTGAGTTGGTGCAATCCTGCAGATTTCCCAGCGAACCTTTTTTGCTAATGGAGTTGCAGAACTATCTCCTGCAAAGAGGGGAGAGAGGCTCAAATGAGGCAGCGGAATGACAGGCAATAGACTGGAAAATATGAGGCAGGGAGAGGGGGATGGACTCACGCTGATGTGTTTATTCGCCGCTGCGGGTTCCCACCAGAAATCTTTGTGGGCGAATGCATTTTAAGTCCCCAATGCATAAAGAAGTAGACACAGCTTGTGTCCTACCATAAAAAACCTTTAGAAATCAAACACGCCCTCGGATGTTGGGACTTTTGGTCTTGCTTGGTTTCACAAGTTCATACAGGGATTCAGAGGAAGGTTTGGGGGTTGAAATCATGTTCAGTTGCCATGCGGTTAACTGGTTTTGTCAAACTTTAGAGGCAATCCTGTTTGGTCAAAAGGGATGTATTCAGAGTAAAAATCCAATCTTTTTGTGGTTAAGATCAAATTGTTTTGTCATTGAGACAACTTTCATTTACAATTTACAATTGAAGTGTTATTGTGAAGTAAATGGACTGGGTTTGACAAGTGAGTGGATTGTGAAAGTGTAATTCACCGAGGTAATAACTAAAGACAGGTGCAGAGAAAAGCATGAAAATATAAGTTATTTAACAGGTGTCAACACACAAGCTTATGGTTGTCAGTTTGATTTCTCAGGTCCCTGTACTACAAGAAAATCGCAGCCACCTGGCTTTTTTCACACCATTAAAGCTGAAGTAAAACTAACCACTGGCCTATTGCCATCCATGACAGCTTGACGTCCCAGCCTGGTGTTAATCACACAGCGGAATCAAGTCTTGCTGTGAAACAATCACACAAGGTCATCTGGTATAGCAAAAATGCAACGTTATTATCTTTCCGCTGCATGCGCTATTCAAAGAAAGGAAGGATGCTGAGTGACGTTCTTTGCTGACACCACTCCAACTGTTATTCTGACACTCTGATAAGACACTGTGTGCAATATGAAAGCTAGCTCTATAAAAAGCTACAAGATAATGTGCAGCATATTTGAAAGCCTACCAAGATGATTCATAACATTACAACTAATTGCTGACTCACATTTTAATCAATGATGATTTGAAACACGTAACATTCCTTGTTAACCTTTCACACTGTGCTTGCTGACAAAGCTGTAGGCATAATGACACATACCATACAGCATGTTTTATTTTAAATTAGCACTGGCTAGATGGAGTTTAGCACACCAGGTTTGAAAGAGAAGTGGCTAACGTTAAGTAATTGTAGGTTGAAGAGGCATAGGTTATAGGTTTAAAAATGAGGCTGATGCTAATTTATAGGTTGAAAAGTCAAGCTAATATTACGCTTATGGTTATGGTTCTATGAATAGCAAGTAGGCTGATGCTAAATTAGTCTATAGGTTGAAAAATCAAGCTAAAGACAATAATACATTTTAGGTTGGAAAATGACACTAATGCAAAGTTATATGTGGAAAAATCCAGCTACGGTTAAGTTTGAGGTTGACAAGTCAAGCAAACAATAATATGTTTTAGGTTGAAAAATGAGGCTAATGCTAAGTTATAGGTTGAAAAGTCAAGTTAATATGTAGTTATAGGTTGAAAAATTAGGCTAATGCTAAGTTATAGGTTGAAAAGTCTAGTTAATATGTAGTTATAGGTTGAAAAATGAGGCTAATGCTAAGTTATAGGTTGAAAAGTCAAGCTAATATTTAGTTATAGGGTTAAAAATGAGGCTGATGCTAAGTTATAGGTTGAAATGTCAAGCTAATATTTAGTTATAGGTTTAGTGAGGCTAAATGAGGTTGACGATGAATCATTGAGGTTGAAAAATCAAGCTAAGTAGTAGGTTAAAAAGTCAAGCTAATAATAAAAAGTTTTAGATTTTAAAAAAAATCACACTGTTAAGTTTTAGGGTAGCTTGGGTTAGGGTTAGGGTTAACCCTAGCTTGAAAAGTCAAGCTTATAGTAAGACGTTTCTAGTGGAATTCAAAGGTAAAGTTACCACCACTATTGAATAGTACTGCATTCATCTAATACATGTGAACTGTATTTACACCAGTTTTAACCCATAAATGGTGTATATTTAGACTAAGTTTAAAGCATGGCTGCAGCTTATGTACAAGGCTATTTCTACTGTTTTTGTTTGTTTTGTTTTTTGTTGGGGGGGGGGGTATTCTGTACAACATGGCAGACGAAATAGAGAGGATGATGGAGGAATTGAAACACAAACAGATATAAGGTATCAAATACAATAATAGCACTAATGCTAACACTATAAAGCAGTGTTATTCTCAGCCAAAGCTTTACAATTCCATTTTGAGGGAAGGTTGATCTGGCTCACTGTACGTCCATTCTGCTGGAGGATGATACATTATAGCGACTATAGAGGGGCACTTGAAGAGATGACTTCAAAGAAGCAAAGTGAGATAGCAGCTGCCCAATCAGATCTCACTTTAGCAGGATAATAGCATTCAGGTCCCCGGAGGCAGAAACGAGGATGTGTCATAAATTATGAATTTCCATGAGAACAGATATGGATGGCGGTGTCATGCAATAATTGGCACAGCACTTAGCTCCAAGTGAAGCTGGCTGGTGGCTGAGTGATGTACGCTTGCAGGCACCTACCCCGAAAACACGTTGAAGTGATTTGCAAAGTCAGCGTGACACAAAGAGGCGCCCCCAATTATCATGTTGACCCAAGGCTATATGATGTGGCAACGTCATTTCATGACCTGTAGGGCAGCATGGCGGGGAGCAACAGTGGGTCTGCTTCCTCCCGAGATGATTGAGGGTGCACTCGGAAATATTTGAATGTCAAAAAGCACCTAACCCACAAACTGGTGGTGCAACACTCAAAATTGGCTCGTCGCGATGTACATAATTATATGAGAGGAAAAATGCAACTGTCAGCCAAGAAGATAAAATTCAGGCACAAGCACTGTGCATTTCACTGATGGCAGTATCAAAGGTTTCTGGCTCAAAAAGCCTTTAGTACTTTCAAATATGTACTGTCTGTTCTAAAACCTGACAAACGTTCTGTTTTCATTATGTTTTTTTTCTAAAAAGGGACGCACATGCAAAATAATCTAACGTCTTGTGGTGTTTAGCCATGCAAATATGTTGGTTTATTCCAACACTGTCTAACGGCAGTTTGTGAAATAGTCACAAAATTGAATCTATTTGAATCATGTACAAATTTCCCTTTTTTTCACGACACTCAGCATGACTTTCAACAACGTATTATTCATGCTTTTTCCTACGAATGTCCAGCAACACATGACGCACGTGTCAATTTCCGCTCCAGTCTTTTCAAAATAAAACTACTTAGTTAGGTTTAGGAATACAATGAATTGGTTAAGCTTAGGCAGCAAACTACTTAGTTATGTTCAGGAAAAGATCAACTTTGTAAGACTTAGGCAACAAAACTACTTAGTTGGGTGTAGGAAAAGATCACAGTTTGGCTTTACAATAATTCCGGAAGCGCCGTAACTTAAGTACAGAAGTTACATGACAAATAAATAAACTTTTTAACCCACCCGTCCACCCCGACCTCCTCCTTATATGCGGCGTTTGCCGCTTTTTATACTTCCCGGTTCAATTACATGGATTACATACAAATTGACTTTGTGCCGACCTTTGAGAAAAAAATGCCAAATTTGTGTCTGTGTAAAAAAATCAATACATTACATTTTGTAACTATTTCACGAACTGCTGTGCGACTGGGCTTTATTATTTGCTAAGGCAACATTAAAACAATTACTCTTGAAAGAATTTGAAATACCCGCACAGACATACTATACTATACTAGATACTGACTGGCTGATACATTTCAACAGAACACCTAAACAAACCAGGAAGTTGCCAAATTGACCACAGAACAAAAATAATTAAGGTGTAGTTCGACATTTTGGGAAATGCGCTACTTGCTTTACCGCTGAGAGTTAGATGATAAGATCAATAACATTGTGCCTTAAGTATGGAGATGGAAGGCATTTAGCCTAGCTCAGCATAAAGACTGGAAACAGCTAGCCTGGTTCAGTCCAAAGTTAAAAAATGCACTTACCAGCACCACTAAAGCTCATTAATTATTAACTAATGTATCTCATTTGTTAAATTTGTACACAAATAGAAATGTAGCTAAGATTAAGCTTAGGATATAGCTAAGGTTTTCAAAGTTAACAATAATAATGCAAATTCGTTTTAACAGCACTATTTATTTAATGCATTAACACAACTTGTGATTTTTAGGTTGTAGTGGGCTCAGTTTTAAAGCTGAAGATCCTGGTATCATATGAAACTAGAAAAAAGTAAGGAATCAATTGTTACCAACCATGCCATTATGGTGTGTCACGACATGAGGATAAATAACGCTCCAATCTTACGCTAAATTTTGGCGAGGAAAAACTGACATGGCCATTTTCAAAGGGGTGAAAATGGGTTTTATAGGTTTTCCCTTTACAGACATGCCCTCTTTACTTTGATAATTATGTGCATTTTTGGGGCAAGTCATAGTCAAGTCAGCACACTGACACACTGACAGCTGTTGTTGCCTGTTGATGATGGTAAGAGTATTAAATACCTGACAAATCTTTAAGGTACATTTTGAACAGATAAAAACGTGAGATCAATTTGCGATTAATAGTGATTAACTATGGACAATCATGTAATTAATAGCGATTACATTTTTGAATCGATTGACAGCTCTAGTTACAGCATGTAACGCCCATTAAAACCACAGCTTGCCATTTTCCATTTCTGTGTGTGTTCAACCAGCTATTGCATTGTTATGCAAGAGCTTGCACCCTCCCTGATTCAGTAACCCAATTTATAAAAGCTCTCCCGAGCCCCGCTGAATTAAAATCCCTCCTGCATGGCATTATGGCTTCAGGATTTTTTCTTTTTCAGAAAAGCCACAGTAAATGCAAAGACTTTTGTAGTCACAATAACCACGAAAAATATGAAACCAACACTTTGTTGTTATCTCGACTTTTTTTTTGGTATGCATCCAAACGAGTCCTTCAAAATAATGCTATACCCTGAGAGAATGGATCTGACTCCAGACCTCGGTCAGGGTTTGTGGCAGACCCGTTGTTCTGACTTCTCTAAAATAAAAGGATTAGATGCCACACAGATGTCTAAGATCGATGCCATTTCTCATATGCCTGCTCTCTGCCTCTCCTCATTGTTTTCCTGCAGGTGAAAGAGTGAACGGATGAGGTGGAGGACTTCTTCCTCGGCACACACACAGACGTCACCTTGCAACGTTCGTCCGTGGGAGGAGGGGGAAGACTTGGGATTGTTTGTTGCCCGCAGGAGGAATTCAAGGTCAGTACACAGCTCACTCTCACACAGCCTTGAGAACAAATAAATAGATGGAGGGAGTCTTTTTCTATTGGCTGTGTTTGTATTAAGAGGAGTCAGGAGAGTTGATAAGATTTTATGCATGAGCTTCATCGCTTTCATGGACAAATAATTGGAGAATAAATGAAGAATCTGTTCAATATCCTAACACAGAATAATAGATGTTTTAACAAAATTGTGGTTCAGGTGAAAGAAAGAAAAAATCCCGAGCCTTTTTGCTCCTTCTGTCCGTCCTTATTCCTCTCTCATTTAGTTTAATCCACATTCCTTTCCCTAGTATTTTGTTTCCTTTCTTGCATTGCTCCTTTATCCCTTTTTTAAAATTTCAGATATCTAACGAAAAAATCACTAATCAACGCCCCCAAACAAATGTTGGGCCGTCCAAGGTTTTTTTTTTTTTTCCTTGTGAAGTCCACACACTGGGAAGAATTTGGATTTTAATTGCTTCCCTGTAGATTGCTGCCTCGCTGAGAAACTGGGTTAATTGCATAAGAAGAGAGAGCCACTTGTGACCTTCATTGAATACTGCCAACTACAGTTACTGCGGCATGCCTACTGCAGTGTTGCATTTACAGATTGTTTAGCCACAGCTATGAGGAAAGAATAAAGGTGATGTCTACCTGTTTTAATGTTGACATCAGTTTCAAAAAGCTTTTAAAGTGTCAGCCCTGCACAGTCGTCCTGACAGGATCATGTTTCCTGTGTGATTCCTCAACCTACATGTGTCAGCATCAGGGCATCAGGTATATGGAGTTCTTCAGTGTTGTGATCGCACTACAGGTTGATAAGATTTATCAAAGTTTCAGTGCTTGTGCACATAACATTGGATATCTGGAGTGCCTACCAACCCACAAACTGTGAAATAAAACAACCCAGTTAGTTTTTTGTGGGCTGCCTAGATCAGAAAACATGTGATTCAACAAGCAATTCAGATTTGGCTCCCCTTCATATGTCACATGAAGGCTCATCTGAGTACCTCCAACAACGGCTTGAAAACTACCTTAACAAAGTTGTGCCATATTTTTCTTGCAAGCCAATCAGAGCGGACTGGGCTTTTTTTTTTTTTAAAGGTGTAATATGTAACCGTAGTCGGTTGCTGTTTGTAAAAACGCCACATTCAAAGTTGGCCCCTTCTCCTCAGCTCTACTAGCGAGCGAGGCACAGAGAGATAAGTGATGGCGGAGCGAGGTGTAGAGTGCATGAAGAGAAGGAGCGGCGTTAGTGAGAACAAAGCACAAATAAACACGGCCACAACTATGCACACCTCTGCACAGCCCTGCGGGAAGATGCAGAGTTTATGGATTTTGAATGAATGCAGCCAAAGGGCCAACCCACTCTCACTCCCATCTTGTCATATATCGCAGATTGGGCAGCACCGATTGGCACCAGTAACCGACGCACGGAAGCACCCTTTAGTGACAGTATGTGACAAACCAGGCTTTCAACTAACTCCAATGTAAACCCACCCACGGCGGAGTAGGAGTGATGTAGTATTGAGCGTGAGAGTCCGCTAAGGGTGAAGGGGTTGTGGATGGATCAAACAAACACAAGACTTTCAACAAGGAGACCGCTGTTCATGTCCTGCGCGAAACTAAAAGTAACGTTGACTTATCTCGTCATGTCAGTCGTTAATCACGACTCATTAGTATCGTCAGTCAAGTCGGTCGTTAGTCAGTGAAGTTAACGTCAACCACGACCATTTACTAACCCTAACTAAGTGGTTGTGTTGCCTAAATCTAACTTCCTGTGAAAACTGAAGTTTATTTTGAAAGGATACTATGCATGTAACAAGCGTATATTGACAAGCTGTCCCTGGTCCATCCAAAAGTAACGCTAGAGTACCCCATGCGTCGGATGCCGAGTGGCACTGACCGAGCGGCGGTACTTGACGAGTTGGGAGTGAGAATGTGATGGAAGGGCAGGCTTCTGTCTGCTGTGGCTCAGCACTGCTCTCGGTCAAGGGGGGGACACTGTCTGGAGCGCATGTACATAAGAACACACAACCCATTCTCATCCGTGAAAGCTAAAGGGGAACTTGTGCCTCGGTATCAGATGCCCAGGGGCATGACAAAGCGGTGGTGTTTGATGACTTGAACTGGATGCACACCCTGCACACTGTTATTGGCTGGGGGTTGCTGTGTCTCGAACATAGCAAAATAAGAAGAAAAGAGAACATACTGTCAGAGGGCTGCAGGGTCTCTGCAGATACAGATACCACCACTCACTTCTAGTGGGTCATAACTGATGATTGAGAGGGATTATTATTATTATCAGTTCAAACAATGTTTTTTAGGGAATTCTTGCAAATTATACTTTACTGTTATTCCTTCCTTCCTTTAATATTCATTTTTAAGGAGAGTTGGCCAGCCGTCTTCTTCCATATATATTCAGGCAGTGGTAGGATGGAGAGATTGAGCACAGACAGCTCTGGCAGCAATGAATCAGACCTGCATTCACTGAGCCCCTCAAGTCTTTCCTCATCCCATCTTTCCTTCTTCCTTCCTCCCTTCTGTCTTTTCCTTCCCTCTTTCCCTCATCCCTCTGTCTGCTTTCCCCATCATTTTCCTCATTTTCTGCTTTGCTTCCCGGTGCATGTGAACAGCTCACACGGAGCCAATGATAGCTACAGATGAGGTTAGGGCCGTGACATTCCCCTTAGGACTGATGCCTGCCTGGCACAGAGTCCTTGTAGAGTATTCCGCCAAATTGCGTCACCAGCTGAGGATAATAATACCTGTTTTGAGAATCCCAGGGAACTGTGAAGGACAAGCAGGGTCGGGTGAAAACACACAGACTGTAAATTGTGTTTCTCTGGCGGGGAGGCGTGGTATTCATTTTAAATATATGAGCAATTAGTTGATATTGGACTCACAGAGGATTTGATTTGGTCTATTAGTCCAAGTAAAGGTTCAGATATCTTTGTTTTTCATCCACTGGTTCTTGCTCATGGACTGAAGTCTGTGGAAAATAGAAATAGTAAACAAATGCCACAAGGTATATCAGGTGTTAAGCCTGTTACCTGGCAAGCATTTGACATCTGTGGACTTGCGTGAGTCACATTTAGCTGTCAGGTGCCTTGGTTTTCCCTTCAGGAATGAATATTAAGCGTGGCCTCTAGTTTGACGATAGTAGTGTGAAACATTTAGGCAGTGAGCTTGTGCTAATGAAGTAAATAATGAAAGTAACGAGCTGTGTGGTGTGTGTATAAACTATAAACTGACAATATATAGAAACCTTCAGAGCTATACAAGGTTTCACATTAATTAATTCATGATTCAGTTTGCCATTGAGATCCATCAGCCTCTACATTAAACAAATCACATTTACCTATTAATGGGTCTCCTGGGCAGTACAGGGGATGTTAAATAAGGAAACATCTCTACACACTCAAATTTACAGAAGCCAAGAACTGCCGTGATTGCAATCTTTTTTTAATGCTGTTATTTCAAGATCACAGGTAAATTATTTCATTACCTTGAGATAACAATACTCGCCTTTTCATGGTAACGGGTTCATTTATGTCGTATCTCGGAAAGTGGTCATCGTAGTTGGATGTGGAGGGAAAGGAAAACAACTTGCTGTGTGTGAACAGTAGCCTAATCAGAACTGAAGGGGGCCTCGACAGCTCCGCTTTATTCTAACCAGGGTTAAATAATTTCTTTGGGTTAAATCTGGTAGACTAATAATTTTGTTTTGACGTTACTAATTTCTTTAATGCATTAATGCAATCGATCTTCCGGAGGTTGTAGCAGGCTCAGTGTTAAACCTAAAGTGAAGATACTGGCATCATATGAAACTATAAACAAAACTTAAAGAATCCATTGGTACCAACCATGTCATACTTAAGTGTCCTGAAGGAGGCTAAATAACGCTCCAAACTAACGTTAATTTTGGTGAGGAAAAACTGGCGTGGCCATTTTCAAAGGGGTCCCTTGACCTCTGACCTCAAATTATGTGAATGAAAATGGGTTCTATGGGTACCCACGATTCTCCCCTTTGCAGACATGCCGACTTTATGATGATTACATGCAGTTTGGGGCAAGTCATAGTCAAGTCAGCACACTGACAGCTGTTGTTGCCTGTTGGGCTTGAGTTTGCCATGTTATGATTTGAGCATATTTTTTATGCTAAATGCAGTACCTGTGAGGGTTTCTGGACAATATTTGTCATTGTTTTGTGTTTTTTTCCAATAATAAATATGTACATACATTTGCATAAATCTCCCATGTTGATAAGAGTAATAAATACTTGACAAATCTCCCTTTAAAGTACATTTTGAATAGATGTGATTAGTTTGCGATTAATTGCATTTAAATATTTTAATCGATAGACAGCTCTAAATAAAAATAATAATACTAAAAAATATTCTTCTCCTTAAATGATGAGGACTGATCTGCATGTTATCTATAACAGAAAGACACAATGCAATTTCTGAATTGATTTTGATTGAAGTACAGTGATTCATTGATCAATAACGGATACTCCTTGATCTGAAATTTTTAGCATAAATCAGTTGTTTGATAGATGCCATCTATGCATACTGCCGTGGCACTCCTGATCTCTGATAAACAGTATAAGTAATAAGTGGAGACAAACTATTGGTTTCTAGTGATAACAGCTTTATTATCTCATTATCTCGAGATAATGGCGTTAAAAAAAAAATTGCTGCATGCATGGCCGCTCTCGACTTCCGTACAAATTGCCTCATTTACAGTATTTGTTTGTGTATGTGTTTTAAGTGGCTTATTTAGCCCATCCAATTTAATCTTGCATTAGAAATATGAATACATGTGGAATTCATTACATATTTGTATTATTATGGGGAAACATGTTTTACAATACAGCAGGACTGCTTGAAGAAACATACTTTTTAATGACCTTCAGTAACATTAATAGTCGACAACGCATTATATGTGTAGTATGTATTCCGGATGTAAATGAGAAGTTTGTACAGGAACACAAATAGAGGCTCTATAAATATGCTTAAGTGCCTCCTGGGTCAGTATGTGTATTAGATGCAAGCATTGCCCTAATGGGAAACACTATATTAACAACCACTGTAACATTTATAAAGTGTTCATTTAGTTTGTTATTACATATTTGAGAGCCATTTCATTCATTCATTCATTCTTAATTAGTACTTCAATTACAATCTATTTAAAGACAAAAACATAATCACTGCATCATTTGTAAATAATCAGTGAATATCAGTAATATTAACAAAATCAATAATGGCAATGTGTAATTCTCCTGCTGCTTCCTGTCTATCCAGAAACAGGCTCCTTGCCTGGAGGAGGACAATATTGAGTATATCACATTGAACACAGACTAATTGATTTGCCAAATAAAGATATTCCTTTGGTGCACCCCCACACACACACACTCCATAATATGAATTTTAATAATTACCAGTGAAATATTGATGTGATCTCAATATGTCACTCCTCAACGTATTGAGTAAGTGAAGTGTAACTCTATGTGGACTGATTGTATTACATTGTAATGAGCTGGGAGAATTTAATTAGAGGCTTGTTTGGACTTTTTCCCTCATTTTTTTTCAATTGAAGTTTTACACTTTTGAAGTCAGGACTGTCGAACACACAGATTGGCAACGAATGCATTTTGACATCTATTACTTTTGAATGACAGGCCACCATTTAACAAGTATTAGTTTTGTTGATTCCAAGTAAAATAAAATAGACAAATCAGCTCATTCAGGGAGCATGAAAGATTTGATTGCCATTGAGAGGCTGACGTGATGTTTGATTTGCTTTTGGTGGGTTTTTGGGTGAGCTTGAGTAGAATGGTGGGTGCCTGTTTGATGGTGTTATAGAGATCTGATGGCAAAGCATGACATTTGTTCCATGGTGTTGCATGACATGCTGGTACCTATGGATTCCTTTGTTTTTTTAGTTTTACATGATGCCAGTATCTAACTGAGTCCACTACAACTTTAACACATTAACACAATTTGCGATTTTTTTTAAGAAATTAGTGGTGTTAAAATGAATTTGCGTGTGATAAACGTGTTTACTTCGAAAAGCCCTAATTAGAACGGGTTGCTTTTAAGTTTCACATGATAGTAGGCGTAGTAGGCCACTATTGACCCACATATGTGTTGCTTATAGCGACCAATAACGCCAGTATCTTCACTCTGGCTTCGAAGCTGAGCCCACTACAACCTAAAAACCGCAAGTTGCTCTAATGAGTTAAAGACATTAGTGGCATTTAAACAAGTTTGTGTGAAGGCGTTATTATCACGTTAACTTTGACAGCCCTATCTATGGCTATGATAAGGTTAAGGTTAGGCGATTAATACACATGGTTATAGGGAAATATTCTGGTTACTGAAAGCGGGACATGGACAATATTAATGTAACTTGAAGACAAACTGGGCTGGTATTGGTTAGCCAATACTATTTCTCTCTCTGTATCAACTGAGTATCTATACCTGGAACATATATCAGCTGGTGGGACATATATACTGCTTGGATGCACTGTTGAACACAGAATATAACTGTATATTGTCAAGAGGCAAAAAGGCAGAGGCAAAGAAAATAAAACTGTTGGGCACATGACCCACTGCAATGAAAATGATGTGCCATCATTTTTTTTTTTTTTGGAAAAACGCAGAGATGCATTGTTTCCTCTGCAGATAGCTTTTCGAGAGTGGGCGTGCTTGGAAGCCTTTCCTAAGAGATCTGTGAAAAGAATAAGGGGAAATATGTGATGTGCTTTAAACATTACCCAAACAAATTGAGTTCAAAGAACTAAAGCAAACTTGACAGCCAAACAAAATCTGCTACATCCCACAGTCGTGAAGATTATATAAAAACTGGCTGATGAAACTGTGGCAGAGAATCTTCTGTGCTGCAAAATGTTTGTTTTTTTCTGCCTCTTCTGACTGAGCTTTGATCAGAAAATGTCTGGATGGAGAGATCCCTGAATAGCTCAGCCTCCTACAGCAGCTGTTTATGAACTTGTCCCAAAACTGTCACCCTGGTTGATGAACAGTGGCACAAGCCCCAAGGATGAAGAGTGCAGGATCGCGCCAGCCCCTTCCTCAACAATCTTTCAATGGCCAAAGTATTGCTACGTGTTAGCCGTGCAACGCCCCGGAGCTGCCCGATGTGTGAATCACGTTCACCTGCCTTGTGTGTGTGGATGAAACTATAAGTCAGCCCTGTAATCAGGCGTGTGGTTTCCCCTGCTTGCGTCATTACGATTGAGACAATGAAGGTGGTTAGATAGTGCCTGGGGTGTCTCCATGTGCTGCTCCCCAGAAACACTTCTGTTTGTGTTACAGTAGGCTGTGATTTCATGAAGTGCTATATGGGATTTTTTGTCTTTGATAGATACAGATACACAGGAGGGATGGGGGGTAGAAAGAATGAAATGCAGTAGATGTCTCAGGTGAACTGAAGCCCATGGTGTCACTGACTGTGTACACATGAGCTATACCAACTGGATACCTGGGAGCAAGGACGTGTAAAGAATACATCAGCAGCTTCAACGTGCTGGCAATCTCATTGCTGTGGTTGGCTTATGATGTTATATCATGATGATGTGCATACTTTTGAGATCCATTGTCATCCGATTTAGGGTCGCGGGGGGGCTGGAGCTAATCCCAGCTGACATTGGGCGAAGGCGGGGTACACCCTGGACAGATCACCAGACTATCACAGGGCTGACACATAGAGACAGACAACCATTCACGCTCACATTCACACCTACGGGCAATTTAGAGTCAAACCGGAGAACCCGGAGAAAACCCACGCTAACAGAAATAATATGCACACTCCATCCAGAAGGGCCCCAAGCCGGGTTTGAAGCCCTCTTGCTGTGAAGTGACAGTGCTAACCACTGCACCACCGTGCAGCTGATCCATTGTCATATACTTAAAAAAAATAATAATGTTGTCTGTAATTACACACATGTAATCAAGATTAGATGAAAATATATGGCATTGTGGCATTCAGTGGTATTAAGGTTGTATGTTTTTTCAGGTTCAAAATGGGAATATCCAGTCATGCAGGACCTTGCTCTATGGACGGATGACATATCTTCCTCTTTGTCTGCATAATATACCAAGAAGACTTAACAGTATCTGGCCTTGCTGCAGTGGTTGCCAAACCTTTACTGCAGGGCCCCCGTTTTGTAGATAAAGTTTTTTTGAACCTGTTTGAATTGTGCCATAAATCACACATATGACGTTTGTCAGTTTAAAAGACAATGTTATGTTGCATTCGCACCATGCTGTCAGAATGGAGGGAACAAGAAAATCCCATTCTATCCTGATTTGGGAGTGTTCACACATCATTCCTGGATCATTAGCCTTGTTGTAGTCAGACCTGGAAATGAAGCCTTAATTAGCTATTTGTAGGCTATGTAGCTTCTTTTTAATTTGCTCAATCAATTTAATTACTAATGATTTTATTTAGATGTAACTGCCAGTGTGCAGCTATTTTGCCAGAAGTCTTTGGGCTGTTGTAATTCTTTTCACCAAATGAGAGATATTGTATCTGTCAGATATCCCTCATAAATTTCAACCCCGCCCCCCTCCACACAACTTCTTGTAATTACAGTCTCCAAATATGATGCAAATGTTGCATTTGCCCAGAGCCAATGGCCTGGGCAAGCGATACACAAACAAACTTATTTTTATTTGAATCCACGATTTCTTCGTATTTTGTTAGTACCCATTGATTTCTGGGATTCACCAATGTTTTCTTGTTTTTGCTCTCATTAGGTAAGAGAACATTTTATCAGTGGTCGTGAGCACTCTTACCAAGATAAGAAAAAAAAAGCATAACACCAATAGTTTCTCCAACAAGGAAACCCACATTTTGAATTTGAAGAAACATAAAAAAAAATGCACGAATAATCAAATCTAGATTATTATTTGTTTTAGAGTAATTCTAATGATTGGATTATTACATATGTGGGCTAAATAAATACTTTTAGTCCACTGATCCCAATCAAGACTACAGTAACCCATGGATGATATTGCGTGTGTTCAGCTTCTGAATGGTTTAGCCTACAAGCTGCTATTCAATGCTTTTTGATTTTTCTGTACGCTACTGACGCTCAGGAAAAACACATGCTTACATTGTTTAAAGTTATTTAACAGTACCAATAACAGTAATAATATTGGCCTATGTCTAGCAGGGAAAAAGTGAAAGTCAATTGTTTGTTTCATTGCAACGTCAACGCCCAGCAGCAGAGCTACGCTTCTGCCATTTTGGACTGAAAGTGACTACCGGATGCTATTAAAACGTCCGCCTACAAAATACCATACAAAAGTAAAAGAAAATTATATATATTCTATTTTCATATTCTACCAAAATGGCCTGTGTTGAACAATAAAACGAAATAGAATAGAATAAATATAATAAGCGTTTTCAGTCCAAAATGGCGGCAGCGGGTTTTGTCTCTTTGCTAATACTCTCTGCTTATATAGTGTTTAGGGGGCGTTACCTATGCTAATAACTGCCCTTGTATGAAAAATATAAGAGACATTTAAGAGAATGTTGATGCATTAAGCTGATTCTATCAGCCAGGCTACGTTGAAAAACATCTTTAACAGTATTTGGACCCTAAAATTGATCCTATGGGTAATTGTAGGACACTGAACGTGCAAAGAAAATGTATAATTTGCCAGATTTACCAGGTTGTCAATCAAGTAGGAATATTGATCATAATGGAATTCCATCAGTGCTAATATGCAATATCCCCAACTGTCATAATATCAATCCACAATATCAACACACTCAGTATATTGATATTCATGCCTCTAAAAACAAAAATGTCAGAGGAGATCAGCAAAGTGATTAGATGAACGAGAGAAACTCAGACGATTAAGCAGGCGTAATTACACATCAAACTTCTGAACAATTATCATCCAACACTCATTTTGTCAGACAAGGATGCTGGCTGCCAAAATGTTTAGAGCTGATGCATTTCACATTTTAGAGAGCAGCCAAGTCGTTTCACACAGACGTACTGAAAATGTCCTGGTGGCTCCGTAATTAGGCTCAGTGTCGCGGTTAATGTGCTCATATAAAAGCTTTTGCGTTGTCATGGAGAAGTGGCAGTGGATTTCATTTCAATACAGGAACGGCCTTTGCACTTCCTGAATAATCTCTGAAAAAAACGTGGCCACCAGGTAACACTATGGAGGACCACAAGAGTCACGTAAATAGTAATAAAGCATTTCATTGATCAATAACTAATTGAAACATAAAAATAGGCATTAATACATGTGTTTACAAATTGATTTATTAATTTATGAATAAATGGACTAAATTGCAAAGTAATTAACTATTTCACATTTTAATAGGCAACAAAAAATAATTATTAAAATAATTTACAAGTGAAATATGAATCCGTCAGAAAATAGTTCAAATTAAAAAGGTATTTACAAAAACACCATAAAGCAATCAATAAGTACATAATTAATTCATACCTCCTATTCCCACTTCCCGTGTAAGTCTGACATGCCAGTGACAGCCAATCAGAGAGCCTGTTACTTAGCCTGTGGCTAATTTGCATTCATTGCCTTGTTTTACCATCTCAGGGACCCAGAGGGTCACGTTGAAGCTAAGTGGAGACGCTAAATGAATTAGCAAATCCAACAGCTAATATGTTTAGTAAAAGCAGCAGGGAATTGCTAATGCAAATGGGAAAAGAAGTTGCCCTTTTAAATGCCTGATTAAAACCTGTATTCTTAATTCAATTTCTGAATCCAGTTAATTTATTTATCTTTTTTTAAACTGCATTTTCAAATAGCGTTTGACATTCCATTATTTATTTATGTATTCATTAATGTATTTTTTAAATGATGTATTTATTGATGAATTAATCGTTCAGTTGTAAATTATTTTTATAATTCTTCATTTTTATTGCCTATTAAAATGTCCAATAATGAATTACTTTGTGATTTAGTCTATCTATTCATAGATTAATAAATCAATTTGTCATTTATTAATGCCTATTGTTATCGTACAATTAGTAATTAATCAATTAAGTGCTTTATTGCTATTTACGTGACTTTTGTGGTCCTCCATAGAAGACATGTATGATGGTAATGATGGTATGGAACTAAGCCAGTTCTGATAGTTGCCATTCAGGAAGCGCAGAAAAGGTAACAGTACCTCTGACAAGCTGAGTGATGAATATCACTGACTCATAAATGTATTTCATTCCACCGCTCAAGATCACTCCCGAGCCATCATCCTATCAAAGACTCTTAACAGAATGTGAAATTAGATCTCAAAGTTCTCCGAGTGTCAGACATTCCAGGCAAAGGTTTTCTCAGCATGAGGTCGTCATGAAAAAGACGGCAGCCGCCTCAATGCCTGCCTTGATTAAAAAGTATTGACTGAGAATAGAAAGGGCAGCCGGGCTATTTTCTGTAAGTCATGGAGAAAAAACAACCCAGCTGTGCTCCACAAACTCTCAGCGTTCTATGCTTTTATGACCTGTAGTTTCTGTCTCAGCCTCCATTTAGTCTGTTGAAAGCCCAAGGCCCTGTGTGCTATATACTGGTTTGCTGCCATGTCTTTCAAATAGAGTCATCTATGATTTCCACTGTGAAGGCGCTCGCTTGGGAATTCGTTAGCATTTGTATCTAGTACATTTTGATCGCTAAACGAATGTGGGAATATTTCTTTTTTTCTCTTCTTTGGCACAAGTAAAAACACAGTAACAGTTGGGGAAGGGCAATATGGACGACATCAAATATCATGATTATGGCTGTCAATCGATTCAAATATTTAATCGCAATTAATCGCATGATTGTCTATCTGTTCAAAATGTACCTTAACGGGGGATTTGTCAAGTATTTAATACTCTTATCAAAATGGGAAAGGGCAAATGTGCTTGCTTTATGCAAAATATGTGTGATTGGAAATCAATTAACAACACAAAACAGTGACAAATATTGTCCATAAACCCTCACAGGTACTGCATTTAGCATAAAACATGCGCTCAAATCATAATCAACATGGCAAACTCAACAATAGCTTTCTTAAAAACAATCACTGCAGCCTCAGGAGTATGTGTAATGTGTCACTAGACACCTGTCTGTAAACTGCTGCCCATACAGCAGTCCATTGCCCACAGTAAGTTTAATTTCTTCTTTTCTTTTATTGCATATTCTTTTTATTCTTAATACTGTGAACTTTTGCACATCCCCTCCGCTTGATACAAAACAATGGTTACGAAACGTTATGTCAGTTTCTGTCGGAGTGAGGGAAGTTCCCCCACGAAGTGGCCGCTGTATTTATACCCCTACACCTTAAAGAATGGTGCTTCATTCAGCTCCATCACAGAGTGGGAGTGAGAAGGATCTGGTTTGAGAAAGGCCCATTCTGTCTGTGTGTGTGTGTGTGTATGTGTGTGTTACTACCTTTTTGATTGTCTGTCCCGCCCTGATCAGTTCCACCTGTCCCTCATTAGTCGTGCACTCACTAGACCTCTTGCTCACCTGCTATCGCTTCTTCATTTAGTCAGTCACTGTTTACAAGACCTCTGTCTCTTTGTTCTTTGTCGGTTCGTCTCTGTTGCTACACGTCTTTCAGGAACCTCTAAGACCTTTGTTTGATTAAAGTATCCTCATTGAATCTGCAAGTCTCTGACTGCATTTGGGTCCTCCCTGCTTGTGCTGTTTACCATCAGCCATTCCACATTCAACACATTTGTTAGACTTCAAGGATGCACAAAATACGTTTTGATGTGTCATCATATCGAATGTAAACATAACTTTCATTTAAAAGAAAACTCCAAAGGGTAGGGACATATCATGAAAAACTTTTTCAGTGCTTGTGCACATACATTTGGGTATCTGGAGTGCCTACCAACCCACAAACTGTGGAATAAGACAACGCAGTCAGTTTTCTGTGGGCTGCCTGCATCAGAAAACATTCATTCAAAAACATGATTCAACAAGTCATTCATATTTGGCTCCCCTTCCTGTGTCACTTGCAGGCTCATTAGACTACACACAGCTTGAGAACTACATTTGCAAGGGGGATACATATTTTTCTTGCAAGCCAGCTAGGGCTTTTTCGGGAGGGGGTCTTAAAATTGGAGCGTTTCAGACAGAGAGTGAATACAGGTATATTCAGACACAGTATGAGAAAAATAATGTCTTTTTTTGGACATCAAAGCAGGTAAACATGTTCTAGTAGAAACCCAAAATACAAGTATGAACCTGAAAAAAGAGCGTGATATATTTCCCCTTTAAATGTATATCTAAATAATTAAATGCAATCTAATCTGCATGAAAAAAAAAAGTTTTCAGATGTTGTACTTCATAAAAATCCGAATACTGTTAGCATGCAACATCCCATATCAGTCAAACCCTTTGTGAAATTACCCAACCAGGTCTCACAGGAAGGCGTATGACTACCACGACATTACATGGACATTCCGCATGTCATGAGTAGGCATTTTAACGTTTTCGCGTGTCATTTGGACGCAAGGCAAGAAAACAACTTAATTAGGGAAAGGGAAGACGTCATGGTTGGGCTTTAAATAAGTAAGTAAACTTAATAAAACACGTACGGAAACAACGTAACACAACTACAGAAAACACGTCACAAACGTCAATGAAAAACATTTAACAATTGCGTGACTCACTAACGTAACTTACAAAACAAAACAACGGTATCGAACACGGATCTCCTGGTTAAAAGTCTGGTGTTTGATGGACCCATCCACCTCCCCACCCGTCCACCAGAAGTGGTCTTTCTTGCTTTTTATACCATGTCACTAACTCTTACCGTAGCATTTATACGAGGATGCATTTACATTGCAATCAGTACAGGATACATGCCGTACAAATGACACGGCGAAATCAAGAAAGGCGTACTTATTGCACGTTAAACGCCTTGCACATTATCGTGGCATGTATACGCCTTTTTGTGCGAACTGACTGGTAATTACACACTTGGGTACATTGATCTGCTTTTTATATCTAACTCTGTATCTCTGTAAGGCATCTTGAGTACACTATCTGAATTGTTGAAATTCCTCTTTACCTGAATTAAGCTCTTAATAGATGCAGCAAGGAGAAAAGCAATCAATCTGTGTGGGTGCACACCGACATGTCACGCTGTCTCGGGAACATTTTCAGCCAAATAGCTTCATGGGAGTTTGTATTATGCTAACTACTGTAATGAGAATAACACTAATTTGGTTTTCCCTTAATTTCCCCCCCTTCACACTCCCAGTTGGGTTTATTGTGCTGTATGTACAGATTATGTTATCATCAAATGAATCACAGACTGATACAGTATTATCTGAAATCACTGCCATGGGTTTAATGATGCGCATTATAATTGTCAACAGATTATTGTAAAAGCACCGTTTGACAGAACAGGTGACCATTTTAAAGACAGGCTCTTAATGACATCGACGGTGACACCGTGTGAATCCACGTATCACACGGTGCCATCGTCATGTTGTGTTAGAGAAATAAAGACTAAACACTGACATTTTACAATATATAACCACATACTTTGAAAGGAATAGCATGGAAATTCAGTGTTGTAGTTGGTGAAATGCTAATTTCGTATCATTCAGTCTCTCCAGGATTTTGTGGGCTTTTTTTGGGATTGCTGTGGCCTAAAGCCTGGGCCACACAAGGAACATCAAGAGCGGCTGCATTACCTGTTGTTTTTTATTTCGGCATCCGTGTTAACAGGTTAGAGCAGCCACACAGCCGTCTCACGCGCAGCTCGGCTGCACTTCTTCTAAAGATTCGAGGTCTCGCCTATTTTTGACGCGAGCCTCACGTGGTTCACAGCAACAACAGACAGTGAAAGTGATCCATTGGCTGTATATTGACATCATATCAGCAACATTACTACAGTTTCAATGTCTGTATCTGTAGAAAATGTTACGGAGATGAAAAAAAGTAGAGACTTATTTCTAATTAAACACTTCCTGCTTTCATTTCAAAATAAAAGCCTTCAAGTGTTATTTTCTGTCGACAGAATTCTTCATTTCTTAACACAATGCTTTTATTCTGAAATATGTGCAGGACAGTGCTGTGGAACATGCAGTGACTTGCAGAGCTCCATGAATGAATATAGTACAGGGTTTTAATTGCCGATTACTACTATTATTTACAATGACCACACATTTATTAACCTTTCTCTGTCTAAGATAAATATAAATTACTTTTATAATTAAATGAAATTGCCATTATGAAAGGCAAACTCTATGTAGAAAGAAAGGGTTGGCAGCAGCAGAAACGCAGCTGGTCTAAACCCCCGACATATGAATCATGCAGCCACCACCGATCCTCACAACCAGAAAGAAGGAGGAAGTGAGTGTTGTGACCTGGCCGCGGGGGACTGCTATGATTGGTCAAATTTGCGGAAAAGTTGCAGTGATTGGACAAAATTCACAGGCATTGGTCGAATTTGCGTAAATTGTTACGAACGCAACATCACAACTTCCTGGAGGGACTGATCATTCATAGTAAATAGAGAAAGCAAATGACTACAGTAGATGATTAATACCAATGACATAAAAAAAACAAGGCAATTAGCCCTTCTTCAAACTTCATTAAAAATAATAATGATCTGCACAGAATTACTCATAAATGTGGAGAAAATTAACTGGAAATACGTTCTCCCAGTTCCACTAATCAAACAGAAAAGGAAAAAAAAAAAAAAAAACAAGACAGTGGTCTTTTTTTAGAATGTGACTGAGCGACTGCTGACAAAGCTTTTCATGTTTTATTGATCAAAGGAGCTATTGATAGACGGATGTGCTTCTCGCCACCTAATTAACTAATGGCATATATTGTGCTGCCAGACAACAACAGTCCCACATCATGCAAATGTGGAGCAACCTTTCATTCGCCTCATCAGAGCATCACATGGAGCCGACCCATTCATGCCTCTCTGGGGTGCTGCTTGTTATTGCCATCAGCAGCTGGTTTGCAAACAGAATGTTATCCAACAAACATCAGTGTTTCATCAAAGAGAACGGGAGCGACGCAGTCATATTTCACTGACTGACAGCATTGTGAATATTTAATTGAATATTTTATGTGTGTTTTCGAGAAGTTTATCAGATGTGACACAGACGGAGCAGAGGCCCTGTACTACGAAGCGAGTTCGACATACCCAGGGTATCTTGTCGTTACCTGGCTGAACTAACCCGAACAACCACGATCACGTTAAACTGTGCTACGAAGGTGGTTATCAACTCGGTAAATCAACCCAGGGTTTCTCAATCTGGCTATGAGCTCGTTCTTTGCAGCATATGACCAATCACAAACACAGACGAGGCTACTGTCAGCAGTAATAACATATAATCAAGACTAAATGTTGAAGCTGCAAAATGCAGGAAGGACAGCTGGCAAAAGAAAAATTGCTGATTTGTGAATGCATAAATTAACAGACTAATTTAATGCAATACTCAAAAGGGCGCCACCTTCTGAGGGGTGCTGGTTGCCGTCTAAAAAAAGTAAATAATAATAATAATACAAAAATTCCGGTGGGCACCCTTCCTCAAATGAGCAAAGAAAGAAAGAAAAAACTACACTTTCACCTCTGTAACTCTATTTCTCACACTTTTTCATCTGCCTGGCCACACTTGAATGTCACACTGTGGCTGTGCGCACTAAAGGGGTTAGGGGGGTGCACCGTGCCGTGCGCTTTACAACAGCCTGAGTACGGGTCAGGACATAAGATCGCTAGCCGGACAGATGTCATGTGGCACAGATATCTAGTATTTTCACATTTTATTTCTTCATAATGAAAAGGTCCAAGCTTTCAGGTGTGCAAGGAAAAAAACAGAGAAAAGAGGGGATGGAAAAGAAAGCCCAATATAGAGGTATATTACCGTTGACACTGACCATATTATCAGACTCTCTTGATTCATTTATCCATTGCTCTATACATTTAATTCGTCAGTATCTCCTTGACCAGTTGTTCTCAACCTCCGGGTCAATCCGCCCACAGGGGGTCGACCTAAAGGGGTCGTGTGATGATTACCGGGGTAGGAAATAAAATGATACAATGATAAATAAATAACCCTGACTTTGTCCAGCCCCAGGTTGTGCTACTCAGCACAGTGCTGCTGAGCAACAGATTTTCAAAAAGATATATTCCCAGCGATCTTTTGAAAAACCCTAAAGGTCATTTAACAACACATACCGCTGTTCTGAAGGTATTTCAAAGACTCCTCCGACCGTCTGGATGAAAAGATATTCCATCTGTTGCACAGTAAAGACGTTTTCTGAAGTTGTGGCTGTATATCCCGCTGGTTTTGGTCTGAGTCATACTGCGGGAGTCACAGCGGAGAGAAGAGGTGGATGGTTGGTTGGTTGTGGATAGCACAAGAACTTGGGCACCTGAAAACGCCGTTCCTTTCTTGTGTCGCATGTGTTGTTAGACAGGGTTGATCAGGTCATCCAGTTCATCATGGAGTTAAGGCCCTGATATGGGTGTGGGAGACTTAGCGGTCGTTATAATGAGAATTTGCTAAGAAGTGCTAACTGATGTTACGATTTCAATGGAATTCTTTCACAGATAAGAATCTCAGTTAAAGGTCCAGTGTGTAGGATTCAGGCCCTGTTCAGACCCCGCATTTACATGCGTCTTGGATGATCCGATCACAAGTCGACAGCTCTAAAACGTCTGTACACACCTGGCATTAGAATGCATCTCCACATGCGTCTTGAATGACTGCTATATATGCAAATAAACACGCAGTAAACACATGGCTAACACAGCAGACGTTGCAACATAATATTACGGGAATGTCAGTAGTAATATCCTACATATTTGTGAATTTGGGTACATTTTACGAACATAAAAATATAAGGTTACCGGCAGTACCCACGTACCTCCCTGCCACCGCCACCGCCACCTTTGCCAGGCAACACAGGCGTACAGAGCTTCAGAGCTGGGGATGAGAGCGGGCGAGAAAGCTGACACCGACACATCGCCGATAGTATGATAATAATGCACTTCCCATGCCAGGTCTGATGGTTTATAGATGCAACACAATCTCACAGCAGTTCATAAAAGAGTCACAAAATTGAATCTATTTGATTTGTGTACATAGAAACAACTTTTCCTTTTTTTCGTGACACGACTTTCAACAACATACTTTTAGTGCGTTTTCCTACCAATGTCCAGCAGCACAAATGTGTCAATTTCTGCTCCAGTCTTTTCAAAAAGGAACTACTCAGGTTTTGGAATATATTGACTTGGTTAGGCTTAGGCAACAAACTACATGGTTAACTTTAGGAAAAAATTGCGGTCTGGGTTAAAATAACTCCGGAGGTGCCTTAACTTACGGAAGTTATGTGACAAATAAATCATCTTTGATGGGACACGAACACTCCTGGGCGAACGTTTTTTGACCCACCCATCCACCCAGACCTCCTCCCTATGCGGCCTCTTCATACTTCCCAGTTCACAATTACATTGATTACATACGAATTGATTTTGTGTTGACCACTCCCTATGTATATATGAAGGGCTCATTCTAAGCTAACAAAAACACAACAATCTATAGTTTCAGGTGATCATACACAAATGAAAATGTATGCCAGTGAATCTTCCTAATTCCTACACACCGGCCCTTTAACATGTTGATAATACATTATATTGTAACTTACATGAATGGTTACAATAAGCCTCTGACCGTCCTCTACAAGTCTCCAGGTATAGGGAAGCTTTTAGTCATTATTGTGGGTGTATTGGGAGCTTTGTGATGTACTGAAATATGTCCATGAGAGTACAAGTTGGCAGCCAAGAATACTGTCTGGTGATTGTTGGCAAAAAAACGAAAGTGTCACACACAGTGCTAAGCAAAGACAACATAATTACCAGGTGCTAAAATCAGAGGTACAGCCATTATAGCTAACAGCCTGAAACCTTTCATTGTTTCTCCTCAATTATGAACCATTGCCGTACTGTACTGTCTACAGTCTGATTGGCTCAGGAGGCCACAAATGTGTTTCAGTGTCTGGAGAGAAAACACAAAGGATTCCCTGGTCTTATGTCTATTTTCTGTTGTAAAACCAGTGCACAATCTACATCTCGCTGTCAGAAATCAGAAAATAAAGTCTAGGTCAAAGCGCTTGACAGCTTTAACTTGACTTTGACTTATATTCAACGCCTACACTAATGCAAGGTTGTGACATACAAAGGTGGACTATTTACATAAAAGCTGGCACACTGACCAACTACATCCATTCACCCGGGGGATTGTTATAATTCACTTAACTACAAACGGTATAGGCAAACCGACAAGTCTTGAGGTAATTATGGAAGCAAAGAAAGTCCATAAAGATTTGAATCTCACAAGCAACTGGATATGTCATTGTGGAATTTAATGACAATTTAGAACGACTGAATTTAAAGTATTGGAATATGTTACTTTAACTTTACACAGGGTTGAAATTCTCTTTGAAATCAGCAATTTTTCAAATGCGATTATGAGTATTTTTTTGTTGAACTCAGAAAATTTACAGAGTAAATTAAATCCAATATTCAAAAAAATATATTCAAGTCTGTCGGTCATTTTTGGATCTCAAAATGTAAATAAAGAAAAATAAAAAATCAAGTTCCTCAACCTCCCCTTTGGTGAATTTCAGAAAAATTCAAACTTGAACATGTGGGCTTATTTAAATTGCACAACTTGAAATGACCTGCTAAATACTTTAAAGAATTCAAAGCACATTGATTCGGACAGACGCCTTTCAGAGTAATGTATTTCAATGCCATATGTTCAGTGGTATTGAAGTCCAACATAAGGTATTCAATAGTACTTCAATTTCACAAATGCATCCAAATAAATTAGGGCTGTCAAAGATAACGCGATAATAACGCGTTAACGCAAATGTGTTTAAACATCACTAAAAACTAAAAAACTATCCTGGCCATTTTCAAAGGGGTACCTTGACCTCTGACCTCAAGATATGTGAATGAAAATAGGTTCTATGGGTACCCACGCATCTTGTTTTGTGTTGTTAATAAATTTCCAATAATAAATATATACATACATATGCATAAAGCAAGCATATTTGCCCACTCATATGTTGATAAGATTATTAAATACGTGACAAATTTCCCTTTAAGGTATATTTTGGAAAGATGAAAAAATTTGTGATTATTTTGCAATAATTGCGATTAACTATGGACAATCATGTGACTTATTGCGATTAAATATTTGAATTGACAAAATTGACAGCTGTAAAAATAAATACATCAAATACATGAAGTTTCTCATGTTCAAATACGGCCTTTTTTGCTTCCGTACAGAATGACCCTGAACACAATACTGAAAAAATCTGGGCGAGGAGAATATACTTTTTGGTTGCTAGTTTGAGGTCATTGTTGGGCGTGGCTACCAGTTCAACAAACCACGCCCAACAGTGATGTCGAGGTGCACTAAGTACATCTCTATGTCACTGCAGAGAGGTGGAAACTAATCCCTGAAAGTCAGCAAAAACAAGATTTCCAGTTGATATTAAGTTAACACTTTCAGCTCCTGGTAACATACACACAAACTCACACTACTACTACTTTTAACTTGTGTAGCACTGTGTTGAATGAGGCATTTTTCACTATTTCCAGATGTCAGCATCAGAATGTGACAACTTCCCCTCATCATGTGTGATTAGCCCTGACAGGAAGCAGAGTCTGGTGGCTGGCTGTCACACTGAAGCACTTAGCAACTGAGATCAGGCCACAGGCATTTAAAACTTTACTCACAAGTTAGCAGCATTACTACAAAAAAACACAGAGAATCCATCCCCGTCTCAGCTTACACTCCATCCATAAATGTGACGGGACTTTAACCTTATACCATTTTGTTTCATTATTCACGGACAATGAATGGCCTTTTGCTGTTTGTAAATATGTGTTGACATTAATTACAAACTGTCTTGGTGACAAATGCATCGGTTTTCTGTGTGAGTGCTGTTCAAACATGATTTAAAACAGACCCTGTCGTTAAGTGATGCTTTTAAGGTTCCAGCACTAGACATATAATCCATCAAAAACATTTTTAAAGTGCAACACTCAAAACAACATAATAATGTAGATGTGATTTGCATATTATATTAGGGCTGCCAAAGTCAACGCGAAAATAACGCGTTAACGCAAATTTGTTTTAATGCCGCTAATTTCTTTCACGCATTAACGCAATGTGTGATTCTTTAGGTTGTAGCGGGCTCAGTTTTAAAGCTAGAGTGAAGATACCGGTGTCATATGAAACTAGAAAAAACCTAATGAATCCATTGGTACCAACCATGTCTTACTAAATTGTTGCAAAGCAGGTTAAATAGCGCTCCAAACGTCCGCTAAATTGAGGCAAGGACAAACTGGCATGGGCATTATTCAAAGGGGTCCCTTGACCTCTCTCCTCAGTGGGCGGGACTTTGCCTCTCTATTGTGACAGGGATCCTGACATTTGCTGCCTTCAAATGGTCATGTCTAGAAGGGAGACCGCAAATTGTGAAATCTGATCTGAGTTCTGCAACAACTTGCAACAACTCTTGCGAGACTCACTGCCCACTGACCTATCCTAACCATAATTATTTGAAATCAATGCCTAACCTTAACTCTGTTTACAAGAAGAGTCATGAACGTCCCCCTCTTGTGGTATTCACAACCTCGTAAGAAATCTTCTGAAAGCTCAGAGTTCACAAGTTTTTCTTCGTAATTTTATATATATGTTAGGGCTGTCAAAGTTAAGACGATAATTTACGCAAAATCTTTTTAACGCAACTAATGTCTTTGACGCATTAACGCAACTTGCGACTTTTAGCTTGTAGCAGTTTTAAAGCTAGAGCGAAGATACTGGCATCATATGAAAACGAAGGAATAAATTGGTAAACATATCATACTAGCTTGTCGCAAAAGACTCTAAACAACACTCCAAACTCACGCTAATTTTCGGTGAGGAAAAACTGTCAGGGCCATTTTCAAAGGGGTCCCTTGACCTCTGACCTCAAGATATGTGAATGAAAATGGGTTCTATGGGTACCCACGAGTCTCCCCTTTACAGACTTTATGATAATCACATGCAGTTTGGGGCAAGTCATAGTCAAGTCAGCACACTGACACACTGACAGCTGTTGTTGTCTGTTGGGCTGCAGTTTGCCACGTTATGATTTGCGCATATTTGTTTATGCTAAAAGCAGTACCTGTGAGGGTTTCTGGACAATATTTGTCATTGTTTTGTGTTGTTGATTGATTTCTAATCATAAATATACACATACATTTGCATAAAGCAAGTATATTTGCCCACTCCCATGGTGATAAGAGTATTAAATGCTAGATAAATCTTCCTTTAAGTTACATTTTGAACAGATAAAACATGTGCAATCAATTTGCGATTGAATCGAATGACAGCCCTATTATTATATTCCCTTCTGCAGTTTGGACCCAGAGGTTATTTGCCACGAGAAAAGAGAACAAAAGTGAGTGTGTGCCATGCGTAGAGATGATAAGAAAGAGGGGGTTACCATGTATTCATACTGTATGGGCTAACCTTTAAAAATGCCATCCTTTGTCATCAAGGACTGACCCTCTGCCACAGGAGAGCAGTGTCACCGTCGCAACACCACCTACGTACATGAATGGTTCTTCTGCTGAAGGAGGCGAATGTACTTGAAGGTTTTCCATGAACTTCTTGAGTGATGGTTTAAAACCAGAAAAAAAAACCGCATAAATATTGTTGCACAATAAACATTTTTAGGAGAAGCGGTGTAAAACTAATCCGCAGTCAGTTGATCTTTTTGCATGCGGATGAATATCGCTTTGTGTAAACAGGAAAGCGATAATGCACAGCGGCTTTGCGAGGCTGCATGATGCGAGATAAAGTGATGTCATATTAAGCTTGTTTTCAAAGTCTGTTTTTGGATGTAATCCAGCTAGTTTACCATTAACATCCCGCATGCATAAGCGAGTGCATTACAACCTGACAGGAGACAAACACGAGCTTCAGGCTGAGGCTCTTTATGTAAGCCTCATCCCCAAAACAGATTTTTTACAGCAACAAAGAATTTTTGGAATTTGAAATGTGTTATTACCCTTGCATACATAATGCATCCCCCCTCTTGTGTACTTGTCACGGGCTGAAATATTCCAGCTTGTGTTCAGGCACTGCAGGGCTCAACTTACACAGTCAATTACTGTATGCGGCTTCATCATATATCTTGCATGCAAATGAGACTATAAATACACCGACTCATCTCTCGGATGCATCACCCTGTCAGAGTGTTAAACAGTGCGCTGTGACACACTATAGGTCTCTCTCTCTCTGTCTCGCAGCTCTTCACAATGTCTCAATCGTACGCTGTGAGACGTGCAAACTTAGTTTTTCTTTCATGCGATGTCAGAACTTCTGCCCCCTGCAAAAAAAAGGCAAGTGAAGTTAAGGAAAAAAGGATTTAAAGTTTTAACGGCACATATTTTTTACCCAGAGAAATAATAAGCACAGGACTGACACACTGCCGTCAGGAAATGCAAGGGAGGAATGCAGTAGCTACAAACGAAGGGTGCTCTTTTGGCTTTGTTGTCCTTTTTAACTGGTTTGTTGGGAAAATAAACTTTATTTTAGCTATTTATGGATAGGATTAAAAATCTGTATTTTACCATACCTGTTTACTTTTAATATTTATATTAAAATATAATGCAATAGTTAAGGGGAAAGGAGCACAGGAGCTCACATAAACAATGCACTGTAGAAAATATATTTAGCACTTTTAATTTGCCTTAAATTAATGCTAGACAATATTAAATTTGTATATATTTAAACTTGTGATGAACAATTTTCATTCAATGGTAGCTCCGACCGGTAATGTTGGGATCAATATAGTGATGTAATGCAGAGAATATGTATAGAGTGGTGCAGGAATGAGTCCTAAAATCGAGAAATGAGTTTTCATTTTAGCACTTCCAGTTCCCTCATCTCAAAGTCAATGGATTTTTTTAATTGGTTTTTGGTTTAAATAAGGTCTGTGAAGCTGCCAATCAATTAAATTATTTAATCACAATTAACTGCATAATTGTCCATGATTAATTGAGATTAATCACAAATTATTTATCTGTTCAAAATGTACCTTAAAGGGAGATTTGTCAAGTATTTAATACTCTTATCAACATGGGAGTGGGCAAATATGCTGCTTTATGCAAAAGTATGTATATATTTATGATTGGAAATCAATGAACAACACAAAACAATAACGCATTTTGTCCAAAAACCCAGGTGCAGGTACTGCATTTAGCATATAAAATATGTTCAAATCATAACATGGCAAATTCAAGCTTTTAGCGCCATTAAGTAGCTACTGCAAATTTGAAATGCAGTTTTCACTGAAATGATACGTTTATAGCATTATATTTTTGTATAATGTATAAAACATGTGTCTGTTTGTATAAAACAGACACCAAAAATTCAGATACTGGTTTGAACTATATTTTAATCAAAAATGGTGTTTATTACTGTAAATTACTGTATTTTTGCTTTGCACATTATAATGTAAATAGAGTGGTAGGCTACACATTCATTGGTCCCATCCCAGCAGAACCTCGGGTAAAAATCGTATTATTTTCATCTCCTATTATTGTTCAATGTAATTATAAAATATTTTCAGATATCAAATCTGACAGTTCGGCATCCCACACCCCAGACACGCTGCTTTTAAAGCCCACCCCTCAGTCCATCAGGTGGGAGGCCTTGCACAGAGGCTGGTTGCCACTGCTAAGCACCGTGATCATGATTAAATGGTTGGTGGTTTGGGCCGGGGTACGCGGTTAATTCTTTTTCAAGCAGATTTTGCTCAAACACAGATGAATTATGTAGCCCACGGTAAGGCCCACTGAAGCGATCCACCAGCTGTGTCAACGATGCTGCAGAGCTAAAGATAGAGCCAACAACGGGTCAGGTTCACCTCCCCTGCACGAAGCCTACAGTGTTGTAAAAACACAGTAGGTTCAACACGAAGGAGGAAGAGCGTGTTGAATGGCTCGCTGAGGTGTCAACCCTGTCACAGAACATGAGATATATATATATATATATAGCAGAAAGCAATGTAACGCTGAACGAATGCATGTACATCTGGAAGTTGTATATTGTTAAAGAATGTATGACAATGTTGCACTGTGAAAAAAAGCAGTTTAAGTGGGTGAGACAATGTGTTAGCTTGTGCAGCGGTGTGTGAGTGCATGATTAAAATCAAAAGAGGAAGAAAAAGGAAAGGGAGTCTGTGTCACAGTGACTATGTTTACATGCACAAAATAAATGTTTTGCCCGTATTACAAAAAATGGCAATATTCCTACTACGCTGTTTATATATAGCTAATGAAAATGAATATTGCACTAATATTCCAGTTTACATGCAGCCGTGCATACTCCGATTATTGTAAGCAGTGGCGGACTAGTTCAACCGTGCCAACACAGCCTCCCTCTTTCATTTCTTCAACCACCTTCTTGAAAAAAGGTCACCGTTGCGATATTTGCTTATATCCAAAAAAACTGTTGATATCCAAGTCTTTCATAATGTTTAAAAGTAAACGTCCTTCCGACCAGAAATGTGGGCTTTTCTTTTGGCCGTGCATCTCTGCAAACTGTCAGCTGGTTGGTTTAACCCGGTCTCACGGGAAGGCATACAAATACCACGACATTACATTCCGCATGTCACAAGTACGCATTTTAGTGTCATTTGTACGCCACAAAAATGTCTGCAGTTAGGTTTAGGCAAGAAAACCACTTAGCAAGAGTAAAGGAAAACATCATGGTTGGGCTTAAAGTAAATAAGTAAACTAAGTCAAACACATGGAAACAAAAATATGTGACCATTGTTTGTCACATGACGAACGTCACTAATGTAACAAATCACCGGTCAACAACAGTCTCGACCACGGATCTCCTGGTTAAAAGTCTGTTTCTTTTCGGACCCATCCACCTCCTCACACGCCCACCATAATTGGTCATTCTCGCTTTCATACTACGTCACTACCTCTTGCTGTAGCATTTATACATGGATGAAATTACATTGCAGTCAGTGCGGGATGCATGGCGTACAAATGACATGCGGAAATAAAGAAAGGCGTACTTATTGTACGCTAAACGCCTTGCGCGTTATCATGGTATTCATACACCTTTTTGTGTGAACAGGCAAGAAGCCGTGTGTCGCAAAGTGGCGCAAAAAACCCAATTGAGACGCATATTCCCAATGTGCTGTATCCATCCAAATAATGCTCCTAAAACTTGAATAATATTGGCATATTCCACGTGTCTTAATCGGAAAATGCTCCATTTGGAATAAGGCCTATTTCAGAATATCGAAACGGTATATGCTGTTTACCTGACCCGGATCACATTCGGAATATTGTAATATTCAGAATGATAGTGGAATGTTAGTATGTATTTGTTTGTTTGGTAACTTTGCTAAAGTTTGCTCTAAAATATATTTCCTCTTCCTTACAAACTCAGACTATTCTCGTCCAACTAGCACATCTCATGTTTGCACCACAGTCAGGATACATGATGTGCTCTCACAGCTAAACTATGAGAATTACTATTGTGCGAAAAAAAAAAAAAAAAGCCATCACTTTGATGTCTGCACACGCCATACTGTTTGTGTGATGTCGTCTTTTACATCAGGCCCAAATAGCGTAAGGTGACTTTAGGGAGTGCTTCTTTCTTTGAAGACGTCGTTCATTAGCATTCAAAGGGACAGCCCCGGTCCAACCGCCCAGTGCTCGGATCAAAACATCGCCAACAGCAGGGCAGAGGGACGTGCGTAGCATTCTCTCTGACCTTCAGTCTTTGAGGCGCCTCATTTGCAGCTCAGGTGTCATGCGCAAATCCCTTCAGATAGATAATGTCATGGGTACACTCAGCAACCTGTCATGTTATTATGACAGGTCTGTTTGCAGAGAGAGATTGGCTCTGATTCGGAAGGACAGTACAGCAGCTCTTTGATGCTCCAGATCCATGGTGGTAATAATGCTATGAAGGAGGATGTATGTAGGCAGTGCAGAGACTTTGTGAAAGACAAGACAAAGTCAATGGAAACTCTTAGGACTTATGGATTTCCCCGCCCCTTAAATGTTGCAAGTGTACCGCTGACTAATAAGGACCTTATGACTCATTCTGTGAAATCTCTCTCTGTTGAGTTAAAAAGTTAAAGAGGCACTCTGATGATTTTGCATGTCAAAGCCAATTTAGTAGTCATGGTTAGTACTACTCAGCCTTGGAAAAACAGTTCTCTGATGTCTTCTGTGGGTCTGGAGGAGTTTGTCGAGTTTTATCAACCGCGTATTTTGGCTTGGGGAACTTTTAACAGAGAGTCTGCATTGCAAATATGGGAGTTTTCCAGACAGGGAGAGTCAAATTTAGACTACTAAGTTGCATTATGGGAAGTGTAGGATTCAGGTTGTGTCCGATATTCCACACTAACATGCTATTTAGTATGCTAAAACAGTAAGTGAGGTATTTCAGTATGTCCGAAACCTTAGTATGACACCAATAGTACACAAATTGCATACTATTTCCGGTGGAATGTTACAGTATGCAACGCTGACAGTACGGCGGCATAAATATCCCACAATGCAATGCAGTAGTGACAACAACGTTCATAACGGATATTGACGGACACCTCTGTAACATCAGTAACGCTTCAATTTAACTGTAAGTACAAGATTTCACTTTGAATTAGTTTAAAATATATCCCCTCCCAAACTCCCGAACTCCCTCCCAAAATTATTATTATAATTATTATATATTACGCCTACTTTGATTTTCAGAAACCGTCGTTTTGTTTGCAATAAGCTAACATATTATATTATTTAACATAGATATATTGGCCTGACGGATTAATTTATCTAGTCTACAACTGTAGATAGTGAATAAAAACTGTGTGTTTTACATTATACACATACAGGGAAAGCATTTCAGCTGAAAAGTAGGCAGTAGTGACGTTTGGAATACATTTCAATTAGAAGAGTCGGATCTCATCTGAACCATCCCCCCCCCCCCAGCAAAACATAAATAATGAGCAATGTAATCATCATTCATGGAAATACTAGATTGTTTTTCCTCCTGAAGAAAAACAAGTAATGACAATGACTAATTGAATATTGATGGAATGAAGTCTGTTATGACACATTGTACTCCAGCGCTTGGCAGATTTAATGGACACAAACATAATATTTGATGGTTATATATACAGTATATGAAACCATTTCAAAGCCTGCAATTTAATGGATTAATCATGTGTATCTGTGCATGAGGAAGTAGCCGGTATGTTCTATACATCCAGTATCTGGCCAGAGATACTCCCAGATCACCAGATGTAAGACAAGTTTGTGAAATGTAAACTGTGCTTCTTTAAAGGTACACTGTGTAGGATTTGTCGCCATCTTGTGATGTGGTTGCAGATTGCAACCAACTGAATACCCCTATGCTCTCTCCTCAATTTCCAAGAATGCGGTACCCTCTCTAGAGCCAGTGTTTGGTTTGTCCGTCCTGGGCTACTGTAGAAACATGGCGGAGAAACATGACGCGGACTCCGTGAAGAGGACCCGCTCCCTATGTAGATAACGAAAACACAACCATTCTTAGTTCCAGGTGATTAAACACTAATGAAAATGTAGTCATGAATATTCTATTCAATTCCTGCTAACAGATCCCCTGAAATGCTACAACACACGGCTCCTTTAAGACTTAATCTCCTTTAAAAGCAATATAAGTTTGCATTTGGATCTGGGTTCCACTAATCAACCACCATTCCCTTGCTTATTTTAAATGCATGTTGCACTCAGTAACTAATATGCAGGAAAGTAAATACAATCTAATTGTAGAGGAACACAGCTCTCTCCTTGTAGGAGTCCAGTTGTGGCTTTGGTTTGGGATCAGATGTGTTCTCCGCGGCTGAGATCAGATGACTAACAAGACTTCAATTTATCATCTGAAGCAACAGTGTGTGTTTGCTATGCAGCTGATGTTCTCCGACTCATATGGCAACCTAATTAATGTCCTGCTGTGTGCGTACACATCTGTGTTTGGTTTACAGTATATATTATATTGGCATGTATATAGACATGTTATTCACTGCGACTCCTGATGCTGCTGCTGTATTCTTGCGAATGAATCCTTAATAGAATCCCGGCACCCCGACTGAAGGGTTTGTTGGCTGCGCGGTCTTGCCCATAATTAAAAGACTGTAAACACTGGACGCACGTAGGTTAAACACTCTGAATTTAAAACGATTTATTGGCGCCCTCCGTCTGCCTTGATTGACTCCTTAAAGAGTACATAAATGACAGGGTGCATTCTTGATTAATGACTCTGACACAACTTCTTTCGAATGAAGTGTTCAGAGACCACACAGCTTCATTAATTTCCTTTTCAGGCACTCGCGTCTTATTTCACTCTGCTTGTTGTACATCAAGAATCTGACAGCAACAGCAGAGGTATTGTAGCATTTTGGATTTGAAATAAAAACAGATGAATCTATGTATGTATCATAACGTTAACCCCTTAGTGGTGGTGTACATCATCTGAAAAGCTGGGAACCTGAAGATTAATTTTGAGATGCAGCTCAGCACTGTGGGTCAAGTTGTTTTAGTTATCATTTAAAATAAATTGTTCATAAGAGTGTAGGACATTATGATCAAAGTATATGGTGGCCATTCCCATGCTCTATTATATGTATCATTTTTGGGTTGATTTTTTGAGATTGGATGGCGAGCACTTCTGTTCTGGAAACTGCTCAGAAATCCCCTTATTGTCAATCTACCTAGGAAAGCCATCCACCCTCTGAATGCTCTAGGTCTGTAGTTTGTGACTGTAAAGTTTCACGAGGGTGTGATTATCCTAGAAATCACCACAGGTCATTTTATACAGTGAGGTCTAGTTTAAAAAATGGTCTTACTATAATGAAATGGCTACTATGGGGACTAACATCATCAAACATGAATGCAGTTGGGCTCATTGGATCCACAAGAGTCTCAGCTTTACAGTGATACCCAATTTATGCAATTTCAAGACTGTTTAGGCACCCCAGTATGCAGAAATATTGAAATACACCATTTTTAGAATAGGCAAAAATAACACATTTATACTGCATTCAGAAAACTGCATGATATATGCTCCAAACTGAATTAGTTTAAAATATATATTACACCTACTTTGATTCTCAGAAACCATTGTTTTGTCTGCAATAAGCACATATTATACTATATTATATAGATATATTGGCCAATTTATGCAATTCCAAGACTGTTTGGGGACCCCAGTATGCAGAAATATAATAAATATAATAAAATTGAGCGTAACTTTGTAGCGTTATTCAGTGTTTTACCTCCAAATGTCAAACGTTTTTTGATACCAAATCACAGCATGACTTTTTCTATGGTGTTCCTCAAGGTCTTGGTGTCTTAATGTGGTATTTTGGAGGGATTATTGATCATTTTTATCATTTCTCAAGAGGTAAAAAATGATTAAATTTAGCACCAAATCTGTGTAACAAATGGTATCAACCCAAGACTTGCTGTAATAATTTTTAAGACAGAATAGAGCATGGGGATGACCATCACAAACTTATATCAACATGTTCTACGCTCTTATACATTTTTACAATTTATTTTAATAAATTTATTAATACATTTTACTTCTAATTAATGAATAGAACAACTTCACACACAGTGCTGAGCTGCATCTCAAATTAATCTTCAGGTTTCCAGCTTTCAGATGATGTACATCATCTACTGTTGACTTCTTATCTAGCCCTGAACATCACCCTGTCCCCCACCCTCTAAAAAAAGAGTCGGTAATGGTAGGGGTTAAGGGGTGGATGATCCTGAAAACTGAAAAAAAAGTGAACAGCGTGTTCACACGGAGAAAACCTTTCTCACTGTTTCCCCCTTGTTACATCAACCATAATCTAGAGTGACAGCTGTTTGATGACCTACGCGACACGCAACAGCAGCGTCTCAATTACACAGTGTGAAATTGTAACTGTCTGAATTCTGGTTGAACTTTTACAGCTTCATGCCCATTTGCACTCAAACAGCGTTAAGCCCACCACAAGGCAGTGTGGGCACTCGGGCTGCTGTAGGTGGAGGAGCCGCTCGCAGGCTCGGGAATCTCGTTAAGCATATTGTGTTGCCAGAATCAAAGCAGAGGTGTACTTGGCAGCGGCTAACCGCTACAACCATGGAAGTCAGGAAATCTCCGTGGCTTAGTAACACCCCGCATTGCAGAGAGAGAGCTTGTCAATGGGATTTTGGGAGGATATTCTGCAGCTTGTCACAGAGGCAGAAATCACACGACATAACAACAGGAATGGTTTGACGTCTTGTTGTCTTTTCAACCTGTTCGGTTTATTCTCGTTTATAGATCTGAAAAGCCTGATTTTGGGACAGTTTATACCCATGAAGGTTTTTTTTTTTTTTTTTCATTCTTACCAACACATTCTCACTCCCAACTTGTCAAATATGTACTCAAACTGTGACGCTCTAGGTACCCCTCTAGCATCCGTTTTGGACGCGTCAGGGACAGTGTGACAGTCTCCGCTCATTACATGCCTAGGCCCTGTGTCTTTTCAAAATAAACTTCCAATGTAGGTTTACTTAGTTTTTAGGTTTACTTACTCAACAAAAGTACTTGGTGAGGCTAAGGAAAAGATCATGGTTTGGGTTAAAATAAGTCTGTTTTTTTTATGTACAGTAATTGGTATTACTTAAAGGGACTGTTTGTAAGAATCAGAAATTGGTTGTTACAGCAACACCTGCGGCCGTTAAGTCAAAGAAAGTCAGCGGCCTGTTGCTCACGCTCGCCCGTTTGCACGCGCTACCTGAATGTGAGCGAGCATCCGTCAAAACAGTGAGGCGACACACGTCAGCTAAAACCACAATATCACTCTATATTTCAGCTGCTTGGCAGTAATGTTAGCTGACCAGACGAAGGTCTCTCCATGAATCACTGCTGATCCTAGTGTTGGCTTTTCCTGCCTAAGCCTCCCGACCGCGGCCGGAATGAACAAGGGAGACACCGGCACCCGGTCGGAGACGATAACGTTTCTCGCTGCGGAGCCCCGTCACTTCACAAGACACGGAAAACCTCTGTTGGTCTGGAGGAGCTGCAGCATTTATTTCTGCACAAACGTCCACTATACATTCACTAGATATTCTCAGAGCTAAACTAACTCTTCTACAGTGTGTAGTGTGCGCGCGCGCACGCACGTGAGAGGTGGAGCGAGAGAGCGAGAACGAGCGCGGTGTGTGAGTGAAGGCAGGCAGAGGAACAGAGGAGCAGAGTACAGCAGAGACTCCGGTCCTGGAGACCAAAGCTACGGTCTCCCCCGCGTCCTCCGACCGCGGCCAACACTGTTTTGCAAGACGGACTTCACTAGATAGAACTTTGCGGTTTTGCTGCTTCCGTGTACTTCGTGTTGGAGTCTGAGTCTGAACAGCGTAGCCACATGCGAGCGCGCATGGGACACCGACCCGGGTGATTTATACGTGTAAGAAGTTACAAACAGTCCCTTTAAGTACAGAAGTTCTGTAACTAAACTAAGGTAAAATAAGTCAATGTTCACTTGGTTTCACATGAGCACGAACAGCGGTCCTCTGGGTGACAGTCATAGCCTCCCCTCCCTGCTTACGCAGATTTTCTCACTCTTTATACTACGTCAGTTGCTCTGAGCATCTAATAATGAATCGGGTGGGTTTACATTGTTAGTTTAAAGCCCGGTGCAAAATAATGTGTGTCAGTATCAGACAAACACAAGACTTTTTAACCAGGAGACCGGTGTTTGTGTCCCGTGTGAAACTAAAAGTAACGTAAAAATCGATCGGTCATTAATCACGTGAGTTGCTGGTCAGTGAAGTTACCGTCAACCACGGCCGTTTCCTAACCCTACCTAAGTGGTTGTGTTGCGGCGGTATTTGATGAGTTGAGAGTGAAAATGTGTTGGTCATTGTGATAAAACACTGAATACCATATCCCAGGCACAAAGGTGACATGCTAATGATGGAAGTTTATGTTAGAGCAGATGAACACCTAATCCATACCTTACATTTTTTTTTTTTAAATACATCACACGACAAACTCTTTGCATACAAAGATTATTGCTCTTTTGTTTTTGTTTGTGCTGCTTACTGCATTTTTTTTTTTTGTAATTTCGGTGAACAGACCCTTTAAATAAGCAGCCCATCCATGATTGTACGGGCTGGTTTTTAATGGGAGAAAGTGCAAACAACAGAGATCAAGCAATCTGCTTTTTCGTTATGCTAGACCGCTGTGACACAGTGCTTATTATCCAGTAGTATCACACTGACACAATTTAATTTGATGTCTCTCGTCCATTGCCACAAGACTGCAGCGTCTTCTCTGTCAAGCCAGTTGGATTCTGTGTCATTTGGTGTTCTACCCCGACCGTCTGATTTGGCAAAGACAGACGTCCGGCAGATGCAGACCTTGAAAAGAGCCTTGTTTTAGCTAGAAAGATGCATTGTTCTGTAAAGAGAGCACTAATTGCATCGAGACTTCAAAATTGCTTTTGTTTATTCACCTCGGTCGGCGCAGCCTGGAGCCAGAACACAGCGTTTTTTTGTGTTTTTTTTACCAAAATAAACATTATGAAACCTTGTTGTGTATACCTTTCTCTCTCTGAGTGCTTTTTATCTTCAGCCATCATGAGAAACAGCAGTGGGGTTTTGGGAGGACATGTGCTCTGACATGGTCGCAGAATTTTAATGGGGAGATGTATTAATGCTGTATTATTAGACACCAGCTCTGTCCTAAAAAAACTAGCCAACGTAGAAACAGGGTTTGTCAGAGTTTTTCCTTTGAAACCTTGCCTGAAAAACATCATGGATTTGAATCTGTGCCTGCCTGTGTCCTTATCTTTATATTTATTCCAAACTGATTTATTATCCTTTAATTCTAGAGACTGAAATCAAAGATTCAGAAGGGTATGATTACCAACCCAAAAGCCCCAAAAAATTGTTTTTTTCTGCTCCTTCCTGCACTCTAAAGCGCATTTAGAATGTTTGATGTTTTAATTCCACTTTGGTCATGGCCAGCCATATGCTCCTGGTAACAGATGCATGACAGGCCAAATCAAAAAGAGTTCTTTTTACTTTAAATGTCATGAATTTCTCTATATAATGCCTTGAATTTGCAAAGGCCCACAGTTTGTTTTGCAGAAAATCTTTAACACTTAAAATCATTCCTCATAGAAATGCTACTGAAAAGTTCCCCGGATTAATAAACTACTTCTTCTTCTTCTTTCCTATGTTTTTTTATGTTCATATAACATTGCAGCTTGCAGGTTATTGTGATATGAACCATCACCCATGACGTCCTTTCACTAACTTGTCCTACTGTGCCTCTTCCTTTTACAGGTGATCTGAGAGATCAAATGTGACAACTATCAAGAAGAGGTGTTGTACCAATCAGACCCCACCTTCTTGACATGAATCATTATGTGTTTGGATACCTGACCTGACCAATCGACTGTTCCTGTTACTGTGAGTACACAAAGTCAGCTTTCACTTCAACTGGTTTTCGTAAATGTCATGTTTATGAGAAACCCCACATAGATTTCTCTTGACAATTTCTTGGCCATGTGCTGTATACAAGTAACTGGATTGGATGGACTTCCTACAAGTATGTGCTTGACAAAGACTTCAGACAGGGAAAATGAACACTGATAGCGATGCTGGGTAATGAAAAATGATTACATGTACGTTCTTGGTATAGAAAAATTCAAAGTCAGACTAAAACTGACACAAAGTAACCTCTTTAAGTCTAAATAACCGGGTTTCTCTCACTGTACTGTCAGCCCTCCAACATGCAATATGCCTATGCTATTCAAATTAAGGCCGGGTTGGAGAATGTAGATTTTAAAGTAACTGTGTGCAGTGATGCAGACATATTGTCCCACTTTGTAACCTGATTTTTCTGAGTAACCTTGTTACTTATGTGGTTGTATGTATGTTTACATGCTTAAATGTTCTAAAAAATAGTTTATTTTTATCATACCGGCTGTGCTGCTGAACGTCTTTTCACCCTCTTTCTGAAAGGCTCTATTTGAGCTCCTAACTCTACGGACTACGCTCGAGCTCCACTTTCAATAGGTTTGTTTGAGGGCATGCCAAACCACCCGCTGAGCAGGTATAGATGCTATAAATATGTTACTTGGTGACATCACCACGTTACAGAAGAAAAGGCGGGACTTCAAGCAAGACATTTCAGGCAGTTCAGGAGCAGGAACTCTCTTTGGTGTGACTTTGGGCTTTGTAACTTTGCATATCTTTTACATGCACAAAAACTATATAACACACTAAAGGAAAGGGGAAAAAAGCACAAAGGAATAATATGTCCCCTTTAAAGGTTTATCATGAGCTTGGATTGGAGTTATAGGCAATAAACGCAATTTACATAAAATGTATGAAAATAACAGGACACTGACAGCTATGAAAAGGTCACCTGGAGAGCTGTAGATTATACCGTGTTGAAACACCATGCAATGGATACATTTCTTTTTCATTTACAGTATTAAAATGTCAAGGTTTTCACCATATTATCATCCGTGATGGACGTTGCTAATGACTGAGAGCTAGAATATAGAGATCTGCAAACAGAACTGACAGAAAGGCGAGAAAAAGGCGCAATTACAAATCCGTCTGCTACTTCAGCACCACGGACAGCGCCATGGTTTCATTAATACACAGCACAAAGTCAGATAAGGGATCAATGAGTCAGGCAGACTATTCAACTAGTAACCCCTCTGCCCCTGCACTCTCTCTGCAGGCTGGTCTCATACACCGTCCGTAGCAATACCTACGGAACGTAAATGCACCGTAATTCGTGTATATTCCACAAAATCAATTTGTATGTAATCCACGGAATTGTGAGCAAGGAAGTATGGAGCGCGGCAAACACCGTTTAGGGAGGAAGACGGGGTGGATGGGTGGGTCATAATACACCGGACGTTCGCCCAGGAGACCACTGTTTGTATCCCCTTATGAAACCACCAGTCAACATTGATTTATTGGTCACTTTTTCCATGTGGCGTAACTTAACTACTATATTTTCCGAAATCTAGCTAAGTAGTTTTGTTGCCTAATCCAAACCAAGTAGTTTTGTTGCCTAAACCTAACCAAGTAGTTTTGTTGCCAAAGCCTAACCAAGTAGTTTTGTTGCCTAAGGCTAACCAAGTAGTTTTGTTGCCTAAGCCTAACCAAGTAGTTTTGTTGCCTAAGCCTAACCAAGTAGTTTTGTTGCCAAAGCCTAACCAAGTAGTGTTGTTGCCTAAGCTTCACCAAGTAGTTTTGTTGCCTAAGCCTAACCAAGTGTTTTGTTGCCTAAACCTAACCAAGTAGTTTTGTTGCCAAAGCCTAACCAAGTAGTGTTGTTGCCAAAGCCTAACCAAGTAGTGTTGTTGCCTAAGCTTCACCAAGTAGTTTTGTTGCCTAAGCCTAACCAAGTGTTTTGTTGCCTAAACCTAACCAAGTAGTTGTGTTGCCAAAGCCTAACCAAGTGGTTTTGTTGCCAAAGCCTAACCAAGTAGTTTTGTTGCCTAAGCCTAACCAAGTAGTTTTGTTGCTTAAACCTAACCAAGTAGTTTTGTTGCCTAAACCTTACCAAGTAGTTTTGTTGCCTAAGCCTAACCACGTTGATCTTTTCCTAAACATAACTAAGTAGTTTCGTTGCCTAAATCTAACCAAATTCCTTCCTGTGAAGACTGGACTTTATTTTGGAAAGACTGGAGTGTAAATTGACGCTGGAAAACGCACAAAAAAAAAATAATACATTTTCACAACATATACTAACTGTTGTATGAGAATACGTTACTCTCTGCTATTAGGGGGTGGATGGCAGGTTAACAAGGAGGATGCATTTTGGTCATTTTACCAACAAGGAGGATGACCCCCTTCATATCGCTACTGGGTATGAATATTCTCTTGCTCATGTTGCTGTGAAGTTTAATCAAACTAACTAGCTGTTTTGGATAGCACTTTTGACATTTAGTTGAGACATTACTAACCTACAACAGATCGCTAGTCTTACATTGGATAAACCTATAGTGAACGCTTAAAGTTAGCGTGTAGCACTGGAGCTTATGGTTAACTGGGCATGTATTGATGAATAGGGACTTCATACTTAGCAGTGAAGGAAAATTTCATCCAAACTTTTTATCCCCTTAAGACAAAACATGTCAAATTTTCTTTTCACACAAATGTGACATTCTTCACCAAATCTTCTTAAACCCATTCTGTCACATATCTCCAGTCAGCATTCGGCGCTGGCTGCACCACAATGATTGGATGATATAAATCACTTCAGCAGGACAAACGCTCAGCAAAACCCAGAGCGTTCTGATTTACTTAAGTTGGATTAGAGTCTTAAGCTATCTCCCCCCCAAACTCCACTCTTCTTTTCTCATTCCATCATTCTCCCTTTCTCTGAGAAAATTGGCATCATTTACTGCTGTCACTGCAGAGCTCATTGTCGCCCATTATCCCAGGGACAAAGCTGCCGTGACATTGAGTTAATCCGTGCTTGTTTCAATTTTGCTTTCAGGGGAAGAAAACAGATAAGGAGTTCAGGTAAGTGATGGCAAGGAGGCGCCATACCCCCGGCAAAATGCACTACAATGATTGAAATAAAAGCGCAATCTGCCAGGCAAATTGGGTTGATTTCCCCAAAAATGTCAGAGACGTGTTTGACGGTGTGCCTGTGAGGTTTTTCTCTATGGGACTGATGGAACTTTCTTCTAAAGACTAAAAATTGCTTGCCAGAATGGCAGGCACACATACTGTAAAAAGGCAACGGCAGTTAGACTAAAAGTAACATTTTATGAAATCTAGGGCAAAGAAACTAGTGTAGGCAGAGACCTCCTCCGTCAACAACATCTCCGCAATCAGCATCACCATGAGACATAAGGTAATGATAAAACACTGCAGTAAAACCGCAGTCTTTTGGATGGATAACTGTCATGTGTAAAGCTCATTGTCTTATATAAAAGCTCTTTCCAGGAGTCTAATTATAGCAAGTCATGTGCATGTCATATGGTCTATTGTGAACCTAGACTAAGCTTACTTAATTGCATCCACTGAATATAGATAAGAGACCAGCATTGGCTGGGAGAGAGGAGAAACAGAAAGTTGATCCAAATATGTCTGCCAAGTAAAGCCACATTTCCAGTCTCTCTCCTACCCATTCCAAAAAAGATGGTGTAGGCTACACTATGCAGTTTTAGCAAGGTTTTTTTTCGGAGCCAGGCCCATATTAGGGACTTAAAGTCAAGACATTTTATCCCTTGGCTGCATCGATTTCGACCTTGCCTGTCTCTAACAAGGCCCCTAACCTTATGAAAATGCTTCTCATCACTAAAGTACTGCTTTAAGGCAGCCAAATCAATAATCAGAGCAATCAGAATCAATTTGTTTCAATGGAATTGTTGACATCTGGATTTGCTTTTGGGGGCGAAGTAATCTTTTGTGTTGATTTCAACTTCAAACTCTCTTGACAGTGCTAACCTTTGAGGAAACGGAGACGCATAGAGTCCAAAATGGAGGAAGCTTCCCTTCCACTTTTATTCAGCCCTTCGCTGTTGGAGTTCAAACTGATCCACAAAAGAGGTTTTTAGAAAGTGCTGTGGCAGGAGTCTATAGTAGTGAGACCATGCAATTCATACAAAAAGAAACACAATCATCCTTTTACAATTGAATGTTGCACCTTTGCTCATGTCAATACACAGCGATTTTTCTGCTTTAGACATTCTTAGCATGGTTTGACCAGTATGATGGCTTACAGTGTTGTAGTCAAGCCCACCTAAACCGAGACCAACACCAAGACAAGAGTGTACCGAGACTGAGAAAAGACTTTGAGGGGTTGTGACCAAGTCCAGACGAAGACCATGGGCGGGCGAGATTGAGTCAAGACCAAGACTTTGAGGGGTTGAGACCAAGTCAAGACCAAGACCATGGGAGGGTGAGACCAAGTCAAGACCAAGACTTTGAGGGGTTGAGACTAAGTCAAGACCGAGACCGAAGAAGGGCGAGACCGAGTCAAGACTAAGACAATGGCAGGGTGAGACAGAGTCAAGACCAAGACCAGAGTGTATCGAGGCCGAGACAAGATCAAGACTTTGGGGGGTTGAGACCAAGTCAAGACCAAGACCATGGGAGGTCAAGACAGAGTCAAGACCAAGACAGACCAGTGTGAGTTCCACGTACATGACACTACAGAGTCAGTTTATTGACTTTATGACTCCTCTCTTGGGTTACTGTTACACTACCTTTTAGAATTCAACATTGTTTCAGTAAGTGTCACTGTTAAACAAAAGTTAGATCACTTTAAATAAATTGAGTGAATTGTTGTCCTGTTAGCGATTGAGTTAGCGACAAGCTTTGCTAACTGCAGCCAGCTTGGAGAGCTAGCCTGAATATGACTGTGACTGACTAGTGCTAGCATGTTCCCAGCTTGCTAGTATGTTAGTGGTTATTTCGCCAGCTTCTGCAGTTCACCAACTAGCCCTGTGAGTAGTCAGTACGACACCAAGCCTCTAGCACCGACTATTTCTGGAAGACGCTTGGATGACCTTCGCCGTGCCACTCTCTGGTGTTCACATGATACAGATCATAAGTAGAAGTGCAGCCTCAAATTTGATTCAGAGATAGTCGGTACTGATAGATAAATCTCGCCACTGGATGTCGGAGAATTCGCCACACGAGAGCAATACAGAGATAGCAGTCAAAGCAGTGAACAAAACCTAATAAACAAGACAAATATGTCACAGTTATTGGTCCTTAATACTGAAGTCTGGCTCCCAAAAATATCTGTACCCATCTGTCCCATCTGCTATGATGGGAATAGCAAAGCAGTAAAGGGCCTCTTGATAGCATATTATTGGAAAATTAAGCAATTAACTAGAAATAGATTCATAAAGCGCTCGAAGGTCACTTAATGTTTGTGCTGAAAAATTAATGATGAACATTTGCGGTGCTGAGAAGACGTGTCACGTTTGTCGAACCTGGGAATTGCCTTCCTCCTCTGTGCCATCTCGGCGGGATATCAAAAAAAGATGATAGCGAGTTAATTTCGCAGCGCAATCTATTGATTGCAGTTGTCAGCTTTTACAATCTGGCTTCATCTATCGGTCGGCGCTCCCTCCATCTCACGGAAGAGGTTCCTGGGAGCTGAGGTGAGCCCGTCCTCTACCTGACAAACTCCCTCATCCATCCAGCCCCTCGCCACTACCCAGCCTCGCCGCCGCCTCTTCCAGCTGCGCACCAGAGCCCCTATCATGGTTCACTAATCCCCCCTCATTAAGCCAGGCCTCACGGCTCTCGTCACTGTACATCTATTCCCACATGCCTTGTACCACCAGACTCATGGCTTTCATCTCTGGCAGCATGTGCACATGTCATGAATTTGCCATGTGCAATAGTATGTGTGTCAGGATTTTGATGTCAGCTGCGGGACCAGATAGTGCGTTGAAAGGCAGCTGTTCTCACTCCGTCTTGGTGACGGAGGGGAAATTGCATAGATTGCACTCAGGCTGCTAGACGTTCACATGGACCTCTAGAATTTTTTTTTCTTAAGTAAAGCTGTTCACCTATTCTATAGGGCTGTGGTCAAAAAGTCCTTTTCTCTTAGGAAGGTTCCTAATGGTATGAAATCAAACCGGAAGTATCCAAGTAGCAACTATGATGAGAGCTGTTTGAATCCTCTAAATGCTAAGGAAAGGTACTTCAATGCTTCCTTTCTTATCTCCTTTCGCATAGGATACACTGGACCATCCTTTACCAAAGGAAAGGAGATAATGCCGTCACACAATTCCTTGCGGCCGCAACATTTAAAGGGACTATTTGTAACTTTCAGAAATGCTTGTTAACAGCGACACCTGTGGCCTTGAAATCAACGAAAGTCAGCGTCGAGATCGCGCTTGCTCGCTCTAAATAGACATGGACGAGCATCGCTCAAAACAGTGAGGCGACACACGTCAGCTAAAAGCACAATATCACTCTATTTTTCAGCTGCTTGGCAGTAATGTTAGCTGACCAGACAAAGGTCTCTCCATGAATCAATGCTGATCCTAGTGTTGGCTTTTCCTGCTTCAGCGCAGGCTCAGGCAGCGGCGCTACTCAACGAGTTACGTTATCGCCTCCCGACCGCAGCCGGCAGCCGCAGGGAGACACCGGCACCCGGTCAGTAACGAGACGACAACGTAACACGTGGAGGAGCCCCGTCACTTCACAAGACAAGGAAAACCTCTGTTGGTCTGGAGGAGCTGCAGCATTTATTTCTGCACAAACGTCCCCTGTACATTCACAAGATATTCTCAGAGCTAAACTAACTCTTCTGCAGTGTGGAGTGAGCGCGCGTTCACGTCTAGTAGAGGTGGAGCGAGTACCCTGAGAATGCGCGCTCTGTCTGAGTGAAGGTAAGCAGGCAGCGGAGACGAGGTTCCGGCCACACGCGAGCACGCATATGCGAACGCACATGTGTGGCGACCCGCTACATTTATACGCTTAAAAAGTTACAAACAGTCCCTTTAAAGCGACGCACCATTCTGCCGTTCATGAAAACATAGGATATGCTTATATTACATATTATTTTCATACAGTCATATATTAATTGGGATTCATGTTGATAAATATGACTGGACAGTGACAACCATTTCGTTTCACTTTAATTTTTATTTTCTTATTTATTTCAATCAAGTAACGGTCACCTAGGGCGCAACCTTCTGGGGGGTGCAGGTCGCCCTCTAAAATAAATATTTCTAATAATAATAATAATAAATGCTTGTTGGTTCCTTTCCTCATTTACTGCATTGAGGTAACAAAGGAATTAATAAAGAAAGAAAGAAAGAAAGAAATACACTTTTCATCCCTGTAACTCTCTTTCTTACACTTTTTCATCTCCTCGGCCGCATTTATTTGTTAATAAAAGTGTAAATTGTAGTGACTAAACATTTTTAAGCCAACAAAATCAGGGACCAATTGTTTATTTATATTATAATAAATACAGTTATTTATGAAAATAAAAAATCTTAATTTTTAGTCTTAAAATCATTGTGATGGCTGATGTGTGTTGCGGTTTACGGGGCTAGAGTTAGGGGTTCTGGGGCTCCAATTCCGAATTTTGCCTAGGGCACAAAAAGGGCTAGAGCCAGCCCTGCATATAACAAATACCTCAGTAAAATAACAAAACAAGAATAACAACTAGAACATTTAGCAAACAGTCAATAAAGAAATAATCAACAATAAACATGTACAATAAGGAGTAGGAAGAAGTACAGCACATGGTCCTACCCTTCTCCATAACTCGAACAATTAACTCAATATTTATCACATACATTTATTTTTCATTTCAATTCCAACCTTGGAAATGAGGGAATATTTTTCACCGGTTGTCTACGTTACATAAGATAATACTTTATTATATATTGATGTAAAGTGTTCCAGCAGCAGAGGGACCTGCGGTTTCTCTCTTACACACCGTGGGTGAAGCAGCCTGTCACTGAAAGAGCTATTTAACACCGCACAGGGTGAACATGCACCTTTTGAAGTCCATCTTGGGAACATTGTAGTTTCACCATGGCAGACCTGCGTCACAAACACCTGCTACCATCGCAGCATCATTACGGAGAGCCTATAAGTGCAGTCGGATTCTCTGAACACCACGGTTGTCCTTATGAATTCTCCTTCACATCTTTCCTTGACCTCATGACGTTTTCCATCGAGGTCGAGGAAAAGTGGTTGGGTACCTTTCGACCGCAGCCTCGGGCTTAAGTGCTTTCCTTTTGAACTCAGGTTAATGGGTTATAAGCTTTTCAGGATCAAAACGAGTTGCAGGGATAGTTATGATATCATGTATGCGTGTGGTGTTTGACACAACAGGTTAAGCCTCGGGGCAGCATCCATCTCTGTATTTATTGTGTAGTCATTCTTTATGTTTTTTTTTTCTTACTGCAGTATTCTTTTACCAAACTTGCCCCGAGGTTCTAAGAGCAAGAAAAATAAATATACATTTTATAGCCTGAAAAAGTGAGTTTTTCTTGACAGAGAATAATTCTGTCCGCTCTTCAGCTTGTGTAAAGTTTGTGGCAGCGCGGAAAATGCTCAGAGGATCCATATTAACCTCGCTTTGAAGTTACCCGTGCAGCCCGTGAGCTCTTTGGATTTCCTTATTAAAAGCCTTTCTGAATCATCTTGGAAACAACTGAGACCAATTGAGAAGCTGTGTCGTCGGAGGGCAGCGCTTCCATCCAGTCATAGAACTTCCTCTGACAAGCGGTGCTAAAGCTCCAGTGACAGGCGGCGGGGAGATGGGTTTTGAAGGATGCAAATCATCCACTGTGAGACTGAATCATAAAGTTGAGCATGGTTTGGCTCTCTATCAGAAATATGCTGTGAATGATGGGGTGTCCTTTTTATAAGTGACTTGTAGCAAGGATCCTTTTTAATCTTAGACAGGGAGGGAAATGGGCGTGTAATACTGTATCAGAGAGAGGAGTTAAATGTGTCTGACAAGGTTTTAAAGTAAAGAACCAGGGGTGGCCTCAGTGATAACAGCTGAATATTACTCAACAGCTTTTTTCTTTCATACGCTGCATAAAATGAAGCGTATCTTTGTTGTGTGGAAACCTTGTAACTGCATTTTCTGCTTAAGTTTATCTTTATATTTTTATTTAAATATACCATGTTCCTGTATGTGGGCTAACTGGATACATTTATAAATGGTCGTATGGTTTCTAAGCTAAAAATAAGGCTGTTGTACACGTTATTGTTTAGTTTAAATGTTTTCATTCCAAAAATGACTCAATGTTCTACATTTTGTGTGCAATAAGAGCGCTGTTCTTGCTTTTGGCATGTCATTTGTATGCCATGTTGTGTACTGACTGCAATGTAAATGCATCCGCGTAAATATGCTACACTCAGAGCTAGTGACGTAGAATAAAAAGCGAGAGAGACTGCTTATGGTGGGCGAGATGGGAGGTGGATGGGTCCAACAAACACAGGACTTTCAACCAGGTGGCCGGTGTCCGTGTCCCGAAGTGTTGTGAAGTTATTTTTGAGGTTACGTTAGTGACGTTTGTGACATGTTTTCCGTACTTATGTTACGTTCTTTCCGTACATATTTTACTAAGTTTACACACTTTGAGCAAATATGATAAAAAAATATTCATATATATATTTATTTATAAGTTATTTATTTATAGTTATACACAACATTACAAGGACCATCTATGTGTCATGAGAATGCATTTTAGCCTTTTCCCTTGTCAAATTTGTATGCTTCTTTTCCCGTATAATTTTTACGTCAAGCAAATAAAAGCTACAGAAATGTCCGCAGTTAGGTTCAGGCAACAAAACCACTTAGTTAGGTTTAGGAAAAACATCATGGTTGGGCTTAAAGCTAAAGTTGGTAGCATTTTTCTCCTTTTTTGAGCAAATATGATTTAATATTTCATAAAACGGACACTATATCCTGACAATAGTGCATGTGACAGATAATCAGTGAAAAAAATCATGCTCCGACTCCTCGACTCTGATTGATTGTTTTCCTTTGATCTGTGAAATCTTGCAAATCTCATTATGAGCACAGGAGGACACAAAGGAACTGATTGTTTCACGGATTATCTGTCTCACGCACTACTGTCAGAATATAGTGATAGTTTTATAAAAGTTATTTTTTCTATTATTATATTTGTTCAAAGGTACTGACTGGAGCTTTCAGCACAAACATGAAGTTTTTCCTAAACCTAACTAAGTGCTTTTGTTGCCCAAACCTAATGGTGGCCATTACAGTAGTTTTGTTGCGTGACGTAAAAATGTGAAAAGAGGCATACAATGTCACACGAAAAGGCTAAAATGCGTTGTCATGACATGCGGAATATCGTTGGAACGTTGCGCTATTACGCCTTCCCATGAGACTGGGTTGATGCAACAGTGGATCAATGGAAACAGTGGTTAACCGCACCTTTTGTTTCTGTCCTGTTACATCTTGAATTATGATTTGTATTAAAGAAACTATTTCTTATCATTATGCCCAATCAGTGTTTTGACAGTGAGGATAGCATGACCCAAAAGTATGATATTTCCAGTTGCTAACAAATCTCCGCACTTTAAATCCGTAAAACTCCTTTGTTTGTAATGATACGTATGGAAGGAGTTGTATTATAACTCAAAACATAGCAATATAACGTAATCCTATGCACCGGTGCCTTTCTATATTTGTGCAACCACCCGTCCCAACTTGCTTCTCCATTGACATGTTTCCGAGTCAGATTTATTTGACAGCCCTTGAAAGAGAAGAAAAGGACAACATCCACCAATAGTTGGCAGTAAAACTAGCATGTTTAACAGCCCACATATAGTGAAAATAAAGCAAGGCAATTTGATTTAGATAGCATATTTAATGCCAAGTAAACCCCACATGCTTTACATTGCAATGAATGTGTGCTCACCCAGAGACAAACAGGAACCCACATTCAATTCACAGACACAGAGTAGAATTTTGAAGATGGTTTTGTACGGCACAGTGGGAGCCAATGAAGTGATTTAACTACTGGAATAATATGTTTGGCTTTGCGTGCACAGAATGAGCCTGTTGTTGAAGGAACAAAGGCTGTCTAACATGCCCCAGCCTCAATGAATATCCACTCTGTGCTTCATTTGCTTTCATTTGAAGCCACAGTGACTGATGAATTCAACAGTGCATTTCCTGTTTCAGTGAAGTTGGAGATATTTTGCAGAAAACTTGTGAACCACAGCATATGCCTTTCATAAATAAGCAATAAGATACTCAACATGGGCCACATCGAAAGACATAAATCCTTTGAAACAAAGGACAAATGGGACAAAGTAAGTCAGTACCACACCCTTTGGAGGCAATTACAGTCAAGGCAGTAGATCACAGCTGTGTTCTCTCTGAAACACCACATTACGAAATTAAGACATTTTTTTAACATTCATGCTGGTTATTTTTTGAATGTTCCTCATTTTGTAATTTTCCCAGCATGTATCCCCTACAAAACACAGTGAGTAATAGCGTGCAGTGTGCAATTATGTGTAACAATTGGCAGAAAATAGCTGAATGAATACAAAAGACACTATTTTTGTTGTGTTTTCTATGTATTTGCAGGGGTTAAAACCAAACAAATGCCAATAAAGAATGGAAAGTAAAGTGCAGGAAGAAGAAAATAAGCCCCCTGACGGAAAGAAAAAGACTTAAAAAACAATATTATCCACAATGTCAATCATAAATAGATTCTAAAAATAAATATTGTTAGGACTTTAAGGGCCATTTTAACCAAATAAAATATTTTTTCCTAAATTACTGAAATGAATAAATAATTGAAATATTTCCTCTCTGAATTATATCTTACACGCCACAACACCACATTTTGGAAAATGAGGTGTTAAGTTTGGTGTTTCTGAAATAAAAGTGCCAAGAATGCTTACCCGTAATACTCGCCTATTCTAGATTGCAGTATGAAAAGTAAAGACAGATTAAAGAATAGTTGTTTTGTGAACAAAATAATTTATTTCCCTAAATACACCAAGATTAAGATTATTTTGTAGCTGAGACTTGATGCAATTTATTATCTCAACGCAGATCATCAAGTAGATAAAAAAAATTTTAATTTAGCATTTCCAATACAACTTAAAAATACAATTTCTATAAATATTAAATATAAATATATAAATAATAAATATGAAACCTGCAGTAGGCAGAATATATTTGCCATCATTGGGCAAAAATTCCATAATAACATTTCAGCATATTGTAATACAAGTGTTCTGAGAGATAACTAGACTTCTGCACCTCCTCATGGCTCTTTTTTCAGGCTTTAAAAAATGTAGCCCATGACGGGAGGCTTTGGCCAATCACAGGTCATTTCAGAGAGAGAGCGTTCCTATTGGCTGTTCATTCAACGGTGGCAGCTGTCAATCACGCACGAACTCCGATCAAACGGTCAAATTAGGCTGATCAAATATGGATTAATATTCTGTTACTGTAATGCCTATTTCTCACCTCAATTGTTTTCAGAAACATCTTGTAGTGTCCTGTTTAGCTGTAAAATGAGAAAGTTTGCTCCGGCTGATGGGTGGTGCTTGGTATTTCCTCAACTGATTTCAACATGGCTGCCGGGTCACAAACTAGAAAAATAGAGAAATAGGCATCACAGTCATATAATATTGATTCATATTTGATCAGTGTTGCCTAGTTTGACCATTTAATCGGAGTTTGCGAGTGTTTGACCGCTGCTCAGAGACGGCAAGGCTCCAGCTCGGCTCTGATTGGTTGTTTTCCTCGGGTCTGTGAAATCTTGCAGATGCCATTAGGAGCACCAGAGGACACCTTTGGACACAGATGCAAATGATTTTTTTTCAGATTACCTGTCTCATGCACTACTGTCAGGATATAGGGACTGTTTTATAAAAATAACTTTTTTTTAAATCATATATGCTCCAACCTGCCTACCCCAGCTTCAATAGTTTTATTAACTGTAACAGTACTTACATGGTCTACCATGCTGTAATTTAGAGTGCCCTTGTGGATTTTTTTTTATAAATAGAGGCTGGAAAAGAACACAGTAGTTAAACCAATACTTTCAGGATATACAAAAGGATATGGTTTAATTATAGGGACGAAATCCGCTAAAAGCAACATAACGGAGGGTGATAGACTAAATAATTTGTTGTGAAAAGACACTGTTATTTTTACAGTTTACTTCAAAGGGAACTACATTTCCTGGTTTCCTTTTTGAAAAAAGGTTTAACCCCTTCTTGAAGCTTTATCTCTTTATTTCAAATTGCGATCCACTCTCTTTCAGGCTGGACACACCTGTAACCTGTTGTCATGATTGCCCCTGGTGATTGCCTCAGTGGGTGTGGCCTATATAAAGGCCTGGGTGAGGCTACATCTGTAACAAACTGACAAAGGCATGCTGCCTGAAATCGGAACCCTTGTAGAGCCATAAACCTACAGGCTTTACTGTTTTGTTTTCCTTGTTGCTTCACCTATGAGCATATGGAGTCCTAAGATCCTGATGCAACAATAGGCTTTGTTCAGGTTGTTTTTTGAGACTCAAAACACGCAATGATTTCAATAATACCACTGAAGTTGAATCCAGAGGCATATATTTGTTTCAGTGTGTCCTCTACTCCAGAGCATATGTAGAGTTGTTTGGTGCCCTCTTAGGCCACCTTCACATCAAAAATAGCCCAGTAAAAAAGGTCTGCATTGGTGTGGGCGTGTTGCTCACAGGTACCAGTGAGAAGATGAAATACAAACCAGGAAGACTAGTTTAAAGGCTTTTCTGATATCAGCACAATGCACAGCAGTTTGTACTCCGTTGAGGCAGGATTTTACAACTCAGAAAGTAACCATGGGTGTGCAAAGTTATGGATTCTCTCCTCTGTTTTGATTGTTTCAGGGTAGATACGTACTACACCACACAATACTCAGGCTGGTCACATACACTGTTCGTAGCTATACCTACGAAAAGTAATCCACTGTAATTCTGTAATAATTGTATAAAGCGTAACAAATGCAGCATAGGTGGGAGGTTGGGATGGATGGGTGGTCAAAAAACACTGGACTTTCGCCAAGAAGACCGGTGTTCGTATCCCATGTGAAATCAGAAGTTAACGTTTACTTATTTATCACGTAACTTCCGTACTTAAGTATCACTACTATTTTAACCCAAACGTTGACTTATTTGTTACAGAACTTCTGTACTTAAGTAACACCACTTCTGTAATTATTTTAAACCAAACCACAATGTTTTCCTAAACATAAACAAGTAATGTTATTGCCCATACCTAACCAAGTATTTTAAGCATAGTTATTTATATAACCGAAACATTGACTTATTTGTCATGTAAATTCCTTTACTTAAGTAATGCCACTTCCTTAGTTATTTTAACCCAAAGCCACAATCTTTTCCTAAACCTATGTAGTTTGTTGCCTAAGACTAAGCAAATATTTCAAGCTCAGTTATTTTAACCCAAACCACGATATTTTCCTAAAACTAATGAAGTAGTTTTGTTGCCCCAAACCTAACCAAGTGATTTCCCGTGAAGATGGTTTATTATTATAAGTTTATTTCGAAAAGGCCGTAGGCTCAGCATGTAATGAGCGGATATTGACGTGTTGCTGGACATTCGTAAAAAACGCAAAATGAAAAATGAGGAATAACTTTTCGTAAGATATCGTATGAACCGTTGTGTGAGGATACGTTGAAATGCTGCTAGTTAGAAAGTAGTTCACATGTGTGCATGCTCATAATTAATGGGGCAACAACACTGCTTTGCCGGTTGATATTGGACTGTGCAGTTGTAAGGCTTGCGCCGGTTTCCACTTTTTTGCCGTACGGCCGTACAGTTTGTGTCCCCATTGATCAACGCAGTGGTGTCATCGACATAAATGAGAAGGCTGATTTGACAAATCACTATTGTTGGCCTGGTTTCGGCCTCATTGGTTGGTCGTAGTCGTACCATTTGGAGACAGATGTCTGAAGTTATAAATCTAGAAAACCTTGCAGCAAACATAATGATTTCAGTTACGTCCACTCTGTTCACAATACTTTTACAGTTGAAAGTGCTTGGCTGCAGGCCTCTTTACATCTTCTCTTTGAGCTCTTATGCTTATGATCTTTTATTGAAGAGGGCACTTGAATGCACATGTGGTTGACTGTTTTACATATTCTGAAGCTCCGGATGTTTGTTGGCATACCTTTCGCCACAAGGGAATAAATCCCGGAGGCACTTGAAGGCATGAGAACAGAGTACTTAGACTCAGTAACGACAATATGCAAACACACAATGATGTAAGGAGCAAAACTGTTGTAATCCTGCCAAATGTATGAATCAATTCGTGGCATTAAGCCACTTTTGCCTGAGGTTTTTCTTTTTCTGAAATTCTTAGCCCTGCCCTTTTCATTTTCAATTTTACAATACATTTCATTATTACATTTTGACACTCATTATATTTCACCAAGGTAACATTACCTGGGGGTAGAAGATGGACTGGGCTTACACAGAACAACCATTATCCACAACCACTGTGGGGACATGATCTAAGCTTTGTTCGGCTCACTGCTGGCCCACACATCCACCAACCTCCCAGTGAAAAAAAGACTCCAGATGGCCAGTCCGCCTGTGTCATTTAACTGGAGTAAACATACTTGTACTCCTCCATGCTAAGACGTCAGGGATGACATAGTTTGTACTTCTAAACAGGCCAAAGAACTTCTTAGCCCACTTCAAGATCTATAATGGAGAAACGATGGAGGTTACAGACTGAACATTAAACAAGTGATACTCTGCTTCTAAATGGATTAGTTTTGTTTTTGTTCGGAAAAACCAACAAGGTGTCTTAGTTAAGTTGTTGTCCAATCATGAATGTCCTGAACATTATGGTAACTCAATCAGTTGTTTTTTGCCTTGGATGTATTATAAGAACTGGATATGGCGCCACCACCCAGCCTTGCTTCCATTTGTTTCCGGTGGCCACTTGCAATATTGCAGCAAAAAATCCGCCTGCGCCCCAAAAAGCATGAAAATTGGTACAGGCTTCAGAACTGGTCAAAATTGCATAGTTCTGGCGTGATTGAGATCGGGCTTGGCCAGTGCGCTGCATAGCACTACCAAACGCATGCCAGAGTTGCAAAAAAAGTTGACATCCTTTTGATGTTGGGATCATTGTTTTCTCCCTACAGGAAGTCAGCCATTTGGGATTTTGTTTGTTAATATTCATTTTACAAGGAGGAGAAAGATTTGCACCCATGTTCAACATGACCGACTTTCCGGCTGGTCAGAGCTAATGGAAGCCAATGGGAAATACAGTATATTTGGTACGAAACTTTGTAAATATCAACACAACTATGTTCCAACTAAGCGCTTCCACGCATTAGGGGGCACTATTGAGCCCACTAAACACACAGGAACTAAATCGCTGTCTCACAATGTTCACAGGTTTTGATATGCGCCAAGTTTAGTGAGTGTTTGAGTATACCAAGGGCGTCAAAAAATACGTTCAAAGGCTAAAAGTAATTACGTGGCGTTATAGAGCTGACGTGCCAAACCCAAGCCCAATTGCGACATCAACTCGAAATAATTACTAGTTTAAACATGGGTGCAAAGTTTTTGTGCACACTAAATTCCTTAAAGGCTTGTAGATGTCTGTAAAACTGTTGACAGGACACATCAAAGGTCAATGGTCTATGACTCTTACTATTTTGGATTTTTGATCAATAGGGTTTTTATATTTGTAAAATTGTCTTTGAGTCGAGAAAAGTGATTTAAATATCGGTGACGTCATCACAATGAAGTCTTTGGGCCTAGCAGGACCTCGAGGACGGGGCTAGCATATTCAGTGGGTCGCATACCCAAGAAGTTAACCCGTAAGCTAGAAAACTTTTTTGCCGTATGCTCCAGGTGAGCAATTCCCATTTGACTGAATATGCGCCATCATGGGGTTCGGTAATCAGTTCTTATAATACATCCATGGTTTTTGCTCTCAAACTTTGACATTGTGATTGTTGTCCACCCTGTGATTTTGTCCATTTTCAAGCTGATTGACAGATATGTGTTATAGCTTTTATTCACCCCAGTAACATCCATATTGGATGATTCTGCACATCATGAAAGCCAGCATTCAGTGTCAATGAAATAAGTTGAGTGCTCTATATGTAGAGAAGTGGAAAAAAAGGTTGGGAAGGTCAGGTTGATTTATGGTCCTGTAATATGTTCTTCACGCAGAAGACTGGAATTCTAACCTGCAATTAACCTTTGCCTTCTGACCTGGAACCAGGCTATTTGCTTTTAGTGTTAAAGTGTTTAAATTGCCTAACCCTAACCATGCCATAAACATAGTTGACCTTTATTCCTAACCATAACCATACTGTAATTGCCAGGTCCAGATACAGTAGAAAACGAGAATTTGAATAATGTTGGTAGTGGACCTAAAAAAAAAAAAACTTTTGTTATTGAAATAAAACTGGGGTTTTGCAGAATCGTCCAATACTGAGAATCGTGTCTGGCAACTGGACTGTTTTATTAACATTTTTCTGTTAAAATGGATTTCCACTCAACCGCTATGAAAACACTCCTATAACATCTTCTGTGGCTCTCAGAGGAGCTTTCCCAAAGTCTAGAAAAATAACCCTGGTGATACCATCAGGGCTTTCTTGCCTAGGGCTTGGAGACTACGCATTTGTAATGAAAAGCCTGCATTAAAGCCTGTAGACACACATGAGCGTTTACCATGCAGGGAGGGATCAGGCACTGTTCAGTTGCGTTATGGATCGTGTGGGATGTAGTGTCTTTGGAGCTTGATCCATACTAGGAACTAAAGCCAAGATTTCTTAGCTTCTGCCTTCGGTTTGATTATTTTTCATGCTGCTAGCGTGCTTTAGTGATGGCAATGAGTCAGTCAGTCCATCCACCACATAGACTGTAGTAGTAGAAGTAACACAAAAGGGTGGAGGTAAGTACAACTCAATGTTGAATAATTTTTAGTCTTAACTTCTACCCTTTAAAAAGGTTAAAATTAACTTTCATGAACTGAAAACACAAGGTTCAAGTTGTAAGACGAAAACACAGACAACTGCCAGACCAGACAACACCATGGTAGTGTCCTGTCTATCACAACGTAGCTATGCCCTATAGCATACCCTGCTTTATGGTCTATTTGAATCTAAATGGGACCATAATTTACTAAATGAACGTCATGCTGTATTGAAGAAGACTTGAAACCAGCGAGACCATAAACTCATCTTTACAATGTTTACTGAGGTAATAAATGTTAGAGGACTTCTTTTTTGCAACCAGAAGAGTTGCCCCCTGATTGCTAAACTTGGTTAAAAAAAATTTAAGACACCTCCGTATGCTGCACTTCTCAGACTTCAGAGTTGCCCACTGGTCCACCACTTTGGTCCAGACTGAAATATCTCAATAGCTATTGGATGGATTTCCATGAAAGTTTGGTCCCCAAAGGATACATGCTAATGATGTTATTGATACCCTGAGTTTTAAATCTAGCTCCCACAGCAGGCCAAAGTTTATAAAACGTCTACTTGATATATTGGCACAAAATTTCCATTTCCATGGTTCCCAGATGATGTGTCCACATGACTTTTCGTGACTTGATCCTGGACCTACCCGCTAGCACCACCAGGTTCATGGACATTCTTATCTGTGGAGGGAAATGTCTCAACCATTGGATGGATTGCCATGACATTTGACACGGACACCACTTATGGAAGCTAAAATTACAACTCAATAAAAGTATAAAGCCATAGGCTATGACAAGTTAAATGGATACACGGTTTTAAAATTGTGCAATAGCTTTAATCACAATAATTCAGTTAGTAAAAAATTGTATAATAGTGTATATTGGCAAATTATTGCTTCAGGGATTCAACAGTAAATCTATTGTGTGCTCACAAACCTGCCAAATAAAATTCACCACACATCCCCCAACCTACCTTGTAATTTCCCTCTGTGTGTTATCTACAGCACTCCCAGCGTAACAGCAAGTGAGTGTGTGTGTGTGTGTGTGTGTGTGTGTGTTTCTCAGCCTTGATGCTCTTTAAACCGCACCGGCTTGATATAAGTGGCCGCAGATACTGAGGGGGAAACCACATGGACTGCGTAATGACAATGTGTGTGAATTCGATAAACCCTTTTCTCATGGGCACTAGAACCACCCTTGCGGAAAATGTGATTACACTTCTCCACAGGAGGTGCAATGTGGGACGTTGTTGCAGAGGGGAAAACTTGGCTTGTCATTGAGTCCCCAGTTTGTCTGTTGCCTCATACCCACTGACAACTTTGACACGTGTGTAATGTCCAATGAGGATTGTGGAAGAGGCGTTTTTGTCCATTTTCCTCTTGTCTTCTTTTGAAGCTGAGCGCGAGCCAGTTGCTAATGACTCAATGATGCGTAATGTGGACGACACCATGTGTTGTAGCCTCTCTGGTGTACACTGGCTAGTAAGTTGAGGAGTGAATAAAACAACAACATACTGTGGTCACAAAGGGGTTTTAGTTTGAGCCAGTATGCAAAACCATTGCCAGCTGCCAGTAGTTGTTGTTCACAGCCTCGTGACTGATACATATTTTACTGAAAAAGAGAGAATCACTCACTTACGATGCACAAGGACAGTTAAAGTGCTATTATAACTGATCTTTGAAATAAAATGAAAATACCTACCCTTGATCTAAATCCTGGAATATTTTAATTGTGCATTATTTCTGTGCTGACTGGTGGCTGTAGTTGTTTTAATGTATTTTTTTGTTAGAAATACCAAACACATCTGAGAGGTTGCAGCCTTGACACTGTAAGAACAAATTAGTCTGGCTTTTCTCTCTTCCCTCTACTGCAGACTGGTATTCTGCTGACTAAAAGCATATGAATAGTCAACATAATTTAACCCTTTTTTGCTCATTTCTTTTAGTGCTCAATATGCCGAAGTATGTGATTGAAGGGCCTTATCTAAGCCTTTTCACAAATGATGACCCTAATTTTCTAATTTGGCTCCAACAAGAATTATTTCAATCTAAAAGCTGGCCTAATTACTTTGATAGTAGTCTGCTCTTGTGCTCACTTTGGCTATTTGTCTTAATGTAATGGCTCCAAAGTCTGAATACCATAAGTTTAATATCTAACAAAAAATAATTCATCATTGGCGTCTGAAAGACTACTCTATATTTTTCTTATTGTGAATAAATCCCATGAAAAGACCAAAACGAACAATGTGTTAGTTACATTCCAGCTACTTTCCACTCATCTCAACCAAAGTCATCGCTACTGAAGACATAATCTTTAAAAAATGGCTCTCAAATATATAGTTCCATCATTAAAAAAGACTCAGTAATTTCCTAAAACAGCTGGGCACTGTAGTTCTTAGAAAATATTGCTCAAATTAGTTTATCTAGTGCATTTGTTAGGAACTTTCAGTGGTGGATTAACACACGTTTAGTGCTCAAGTCTTTACAGCAGGATGGTTTATGTTGGATCTACTGGAAATAAACTGTTTCCTGTTTTTTTTTAAGGTGCTTTCTATTAAATAGAGCCTTTGATAGTTTGCAAACAATGATGATGTAGTGTGCACACGCAGTTTGTCAATGGAGGTACAGCAGAGTACAATAGCTTGTCAAGCTATGCAAGGGCATTAACCACCAAAGATTGTGAATGCAACCTAAACGAATTGACTTTCCAGATCCGTGTATTATTAGTCAGTGAATAGAAGACATTAGCAAGTGGCCCCATATTCAGTGGCCAGATACTGTATATACCATGTGGAAAAACCTAGCGTGCAACGTCATATTACTGAGAAATTATGAGCATACAAGTCACTAGATGCTTCCAACTACGTGATCTGTGGTCATGCACAGAATGTAGAATACCACGACAGACTCACAGTTTTGAGTTTATTGAGTTTTAAAATGAGTTTTAAATTTGGTGACGTGTAGGTGTCCTCGTAAAAGCCTTCAATCAATTTTAAATACACAGTTAACACAGTCACTTGTTAAACCGAAACACCTGTTGTTCTGAAACAGTCGTGATTTTGTCAGAATTCTGTAGAACTTAAGTTCAGTGTTTGTTTGTTTTTTTGAGAAGGCAATCTTTTCTGCCAAGTCTGGATCTTATAGGTGGAAGGCTGAAACAATTAATTAAATTCACTGCAGTATTGAGTTAGAAACAGCCAAGTTTGTTTGCTGAACAAGCTTTCAGACACCTTCTTTATAGAAGGCCACATTGCTACCAAACAGATGAACGTCTTCTTACAGATATAACATCTAATTTTCATCAGAATGTTGACAATGGCCCCAGATTTGAACACATCTGAACACAAAGTCAAGTTCTCACTCTTTTAGTCATTCTGAATCTGGTTGTTAGCTAATTAACTGAACTGTACAACATGAATCATATAGTGGACGTAGTCACCGTGACGTCATCCATTGGTTTGTGGACTATGGTTTTGAAGCTTTGAGTTTTGGCCTTTTTGCCGTCGCCATCTTGATTTTTTTGCAACCAGAAGTGACACAAAAGGGTGGAGCAAGTGCAACCGAATGCTGAGAAAGACATTTGTAGATGACCAAAATGTTACAATTAACTTTCATGGACTGAAAACACACTCTGAAAGGGTTAAAGTTCAAGACAAAAACACAGACAACACCCAGACCGGCCAACACCGTGGTAGCGACCTGTCAGTCAAACAAGGTAGCCATGCCCTAAAGCATCCCCTGCTTTATGGTCTATTTGACATTTGACTAAATGGGACCATAATTTACTAAATGAACATCATGCTGTATTGAAGATGACTTCAGACTAGCAATTGAGACCATAAACTCATGTTTACAATGTTTACTGAGGTAATAAATCAAGTGAGAAGTAGGGTCATTTTCTCATAGACTTCTATACAATCAGACTTCTTTTTGCAACCAGAGGAGTCACCCCCTTCTGGCTATGAGAAAGAATGCAAGTTTAAGGCACCTCGGCATTGGCCTCACTTTCCAGATCCGGAGGTTTCTCACTGCTCTGAGCACATTGTACAAAAGCCAGCAGTATGCTTAGCAACAGCAACGGTCTGACGATAGCAAATCAATAAAAGTCGTTTTGAAAGAGCATTTATCGGGCAAAAATGGGACAGAAATGATACTTGTCTCATTAAGCACTACATACATAATTGGCAAACAACACGGCTAACCCAAGTTGTCTACATCCCCTTAAAACCCTCTATTGTATTTTTAATGGGCGTGCATTGATTTCCTGAACATTCATGACCTTAAGTTGTTCTGAGTATGCCCCCTCAATGTTTCATCTCATCATACAGGCTGATTCTGAGCTGCTAAGGAAAGACTTTGTAATATACCACCCTATTATCGAGCTGCTGATTTGTAAATACACCAATTACGGATCAGATTGATGCAGCGTGTCACAAAACGAAGGACGAACAGATTTCAAATGCATTATGAATTATTTTAATAGGCTTGTTGTGTTGTTATAATGAAGCGGCGTGCTCTTGGCATCTTTTAGAGTCTCAATTCCCTCAGTCATTTTGTTAGCCTGAATGTGCACCACAGTAGGTAATTGCTTGAAGCAGTGTCTTTTAAATGGAGTTTGAATTAAGACAGCTAATGACAGTGGGTCAATAATGGGTTATTTGGATTCCGTGGCTGCTACGCCTTCAAAGCTAATAATGACTTCATGAATGAGCAAATCTCAGGTGATCAGCATCAACCCACGATTCACCTTCTCAGATCAGTTTGGCTTAAAGATTTCCAGTTGGGAAACGCTTGAGTGGTGCGGCGTGCAGTGCATCCTGTGTCGGTGTTGTTAATACTGTGATTGACAGGCTAAACCCAGCCGGGGACCGGCTAAAAACGGAGGCTTAGATTGTTCTTTTGTATGGTCCCCTGGTCGACGGCAAACTGATGTGCTCCTGAAATCAGAGCACCATTGGTGGTGCGCTTTCAAGCCTTCCACTCATCAGACCGGCATCGTCTGCAAGGTCACGAGGGAAGCGCGAGCAGGAAGACACACAATGAATCTTGAGCCGAGAGAACGAGGTGTGTCATGAGTCCCCGGAGAGAGGCACGGAGGAGACAGCAGTGTGAGTGTGTACAATAAAAGAGAGTCAGTCGACAGCGGCGTCGACTAGAAAGGCTGGATCGTGCCGTTCTTGCGTGGGAGGCCGAACGCATGAGCGAAGCAGCGTATAAACACCTCAAAGGACGAGCACTACTGGGTCAATAATGGGTTATTTGGATTCTGTGGCTGCTACGCCTTTAAAGCTAATAATGACTTCATGAATGGGCAAATTTCATGTGATCAGCATCAACCCACGATTCACCTTCTCAGATCAGTTCGGATTAGATATTTCCAGTCTGGAAAGGATTGTGTAGTTGCAGTCTCTTACAGTATAGGGGAGGTGCATCCTGAGTTAGCGTTGTTAAAACTGCGATTGACAGGCTAAACCCAGGGACCTGCTAAAAAACGGAGGCTTATATTGTTCTTTTGTATGGTCCCCTGGTCGACGGCAAACTGTTGACGAGCAAGATCTGTCCCAGAAATCAGAGCACCGTTGGTGGTGCGCTTGCAAGCCTTCCACTCATCAGACCGACATCCTCTACAAGATCACAAGGCAAGCGCGAGCGGGAGGACACACAATACATCTTGAACCGAGAGAACGAGGTGTGTCAGGAGTCCCCGGAGAGAGGCACGGAGGAAACGGCAGTGTGAGTGTGTACAATAAAAGAGAATCAGTCAACGGCAGCGTCGACTAGAAAGGCTGGATCGTGCCGTTCTTGCGTGGGAGGGCGAACGCATGAGCGAAGCAGCGTATAAACACCTCAAAAGGACGAGCAGAGAAAGGAATATAAAGATGTTGATCAATGGAGGGGGAAAGGAGGTGTCATTCATTCATTCCCCTTAACACCGTTCAGACTACCATACATCCTCACCCTCGTTTATCACTTTTGAGGGACCATATGCTTCTATTCCTTCGAGAGCAGATGATGGCATTTTACCTTCAAACCGTCAAAAAAAACAACCATTTTGCACATGCGTGACCTTGTCCTTTTCAGTTTCTCATACATGAAGCCGAACGCATGCACGCCGGCACTCTTCCTCCCACACATATTTTGCAAAGCAAACAAACAATACAGCTCTCAGAGTGTTTAGACAAGCAAATGGCTTGTATAGGGCCGACTGGACACAGAAAAAATAAGAGAAAGGAGAGGAATAATGTGTGTTCAGTTGTAGCCGAGAGATTATAATGTCACTTGGGAGCCGGGGCCCTGCACAAACACCCCGCTGTGCTCTATTTCAATAACTTTCCATAAACCAATCTAATCTCCCCTCTCTCCTGCACTGTGCTTTAAGGAGATTTTTATAGGGCTTTTTTTTTGTTTGAGGGGAAGATGATTCCTTATAAATCATAATAGCTCTGCCTGAATTGTAAAAAGGTTTCTCAGCCTAGTTGCATGATTGGCTCATAGCAAACATAAGCATTGTATAGGACCTGTGTGTTTCAGATCATGTCACACAACAGAGGTTAACATATTATCCGTGTCAAATGTACACAGTCTGTAGTGTGATTCTCCACGTACGCCACTTTAATGCATGCAGTATTATTCAGTACAACATTCAGCGGTGGAGGTGAATTGACCTCTCATGACCTTCTCTTTGAATGTCCTATGCCTTACCTCCAAGATGGTAATGGGAAATAACCTATTTCAATAAAGACGGTGTGGCTGTTTAACAGTTCTCTCTCTTTTCTTTCTATAGGCTGCTTCGACATCGTGCTCTCCAAGTGTGAATGTGTGGCCTTGAGGTGTTTCTGAGGGACCATATGGCACAATACCACACGTTATAGGTAATGTTGGCCTTTTTCCTTCAGTTTTTTTTTCTTTTTTCTGTTTAACATAGAAACAGTTTGAGGGCTGAAAAGTCCTTGACATTTCTTATCAAAGTACATACAAAGCAACCCCAGGACTTGGCAGGATATATTCTCTGCTACAGAGGACGTTCAACATGATAAAAGTGACCGAAACCTCAAGGGGGGAGGTGATAAACTTGAGCCTTTAACACCAGATTTGGGGATTTGGTTGGTGAAGTCTTCTTAGACTCTTACTTTATCTTTCACCCAGGAGTGATACTTAGTGTCTGGGAAATGAAATATTGTGAGGTGTTAGCATGAATTAGTAGTTCTGCAAACCGCCTCCGTGCTCTCAGAACCTGCATCTGTAGCTGGTGAAAAAGTGAATTAAAAACACTCAATACAATTTGCACAATTGACCACCTATCATGATAGTGAATTTTAATATTCTGTGTTCAAATATATATATATATATATGACCAAGCATTGCAGTCCAATGCATGGTCCTCAGCCGAGGACATAATCTATGTGACGTCGCACCCACAGGTTTCTGAAGAGCCGTTGTGAAGCTCAAGGCTAATCCAAAAAAATTAAATGGGCAAAGAGGTGGATTGTGGGTGGAGTTGAGGCAGGCCCAGGTGAGGCAGCAGAGCAGACAGCTTTCAGCTAGCAACCTGGTACGGCTCCCACATTTCACTCAAAGCAGCCACGCCCTCAATTATGCATAATTTTAAGCCTTAATATAATTTAAATTTGTACGTTATATAAACATTAGGGCTGTTAATCAATAAAAATAGTTAAGCGCATTTAGCATAAAAAAATATGCTCAAATCATAACATGGCAAACTGCAGCCCAACAAGCAACAACAGCTGTCAGTGTGTCAGTGTGCTGACTTCACTATGACTTGCCCATTTGCCTTGCCAAAATTTAACAAAAAGTTTATTATTTAGCTTCCTTGGCTTGTATGACATGGTTGGAACCAATGGATTCCTTAGTTTTTTTTAGTTTCATATGATATCAGTATCTGTACTCTAGCTTTAAAATTGAACCTGCTACAACTTTAAAAATGTCAAGTTGCGTTAATGTGTTAAAGAAACTAGTGGCGTTAAAACAAATTTGCGTTAACTTCGACAGCCCTAATAAACATAGCTGTAAACATGTTTATTTCTGCTGTAAAGTCGGGCTTTTTAACATGTCTGTGTGGATTGACTCACTTTTGGAACCAGCCTCAAGTGGCCATTTGAAGAACTACAGTTTTTGGCACTTCCGCGTTGGCTTTATTTCTCAGCACCGGAAGTTGCAGGTGCAGCAGCTTGTGAAGATGATGATGATGATGATGATGATGATGATGATGATGATGGGTTTGACTCTGTGATCACAGCAGAACAATCCGCTGTCACACTGCCTCAAAAGGAGGCTATAGCTGCCATTGATGTCGCCGTTAAAGCAAGTGGCGATTCAGAGCCTCAGCGGAAGCTGTCCTAGATTCTTGACGCACACTTTTGATCACTTTCTTTAATCCGTCTGATACGGGAGATTCAAAGGGTGCTTTCAGGCTTTTGAAGCTTGATGCATTCCCAATCAGGAGGTTTGTGAACGTCGTACAAATGTGAAAAAAAAAAATTGAGAAGGTATTATGAGTAATAGGTGTGCTTCTTGCTAGATTTTGTCAGATTTGTACCTTTTTGTGCACTGCTTTCACCGGTTTGGCCTTAGTCTTTGTAAACCCTGTACCAAAGCAAAACAATGCTTAAACTCAGGCTGCGGGGGATTTATTTTGATCCAAAGTGCTCGGAGCGTACAACGCTTGAAGAGAGTGAAGTGGTGTCTGGCTATTACTGGCACTCAGCTACACAGAAAAATGACGGATATGAGAGAGGTAATGAAGGATAGAATCAAACTTGTGTTAAAAAAAGATTTGTGTTTTCTTGACCCTGAGATTTAATGCAGGCTTGGAATGGATGGATTTAGTGCCGTGCGGTCACTGTGTATGAACATAATATAAAGTGCAGCAGTTTAAAATAGAATGCCTCTCCTAGATGATTCATGAAAGCATCTGTTCGAAGGTGCATCACATATTTCTATTTAACATTTAACTTAGGCGAAAGGCTGAACCTGAGGCTGAGAATATAAAGCTCACTTAGATGAAGATATATTTTTAGACCCCAATGAGTGAAAGCTTGACAAATCATTTGTGACCTACAGTAAGGAGATCTGACAAGCCGAGACTCGGTAGAGAAGTTGCTTTCCTCTGAGGAATGTCTCGGGAAATCCATCATGCATTGTTTCAATTAGTTCCCCCTTCATCCCAGGATTCTGCAAGTCTGATATCTTAATGAATACACTGTAGATGTTAACTTTCAAATTACTGCTTAGTGTGACACGGGCCTGCGTTATGGTCACAGTTTTTCTTCTATTTTATTGCATTTTTTGCTAGGTATTTAATGCCTCTTTGCTCTTGCATCAGTGTTTCCCAACATATTTTGCTTGGAGCCCCCCTTACTTTTTTCTAAAATAAGCTGAGCACCCCCTCCCCCTCCTATTTTCTCATCACCCTAGAAAAAAATAAAAATCCTCGAACAAAATCCTCAATTTGAGTGAAGTGATTCAGTGTATTAAATGAGTTAGTCTATTTTTATTTAATCAACTCTCTTTAATGACTGTAACTTGTCAGTTTCGTCAACATAAATAAAGTGTTGGCGTCTTGATGGATTCGCCAAGCAAATGCAGATACATGATAATGTGATATGAATGAAAAAATAAATGTAATTGATGGTGCTGTTAGCTTACTGCTAGACTGTCCCATTAACAGGTGCGGGATGTCTTTGCATGCGGGAGTCCACTTTATCTTTTTTACTGCAGTGAAAATGTTATTTTTGAAAGGCTAAACGGCAACGAAATATGGATTGATGCAGAATATTTCGTTAGATAAACACATACAATAAAATTTTACTTTTGCAATTTATAATGCTCTGAAGTTATTGGAAATGTTAGGATCACAGTGTGTTATTATGATTTTAGTCTAATTTTGACAACCTCAGAGCAAACAAATCCTGGCAAACCCCCCTGTGATCTCGACTTGACTCAACTCACCTTTGGTACCAGGTCCTTTTCTCTCTTTTGTTTTCTACTGCACGTAAAGAAAAGAAGATCTTATGTCTATGTGTTACGAGCTTGAGTGAGAACATGGTTAGTCATGCATAAAGGTAGAGGAAACAACTGGCCAGGCTCTGTCCAAAGCTCACATATAAAGCTACACACACCTGTAGAGGTATGGTAGGTTTACTTTAACCCGTACACAAACAGAAAGTTACAGCCTAGCTTCAGGACTGTTAAAAACATCCCAAAATCTTGTTGTCACAATGCGTACCATTGGGCCTGTACTGGGACTAAAACCAAGACCTGTGCTCACTAACCATATATGGTAACTGGCACTACAGTCAGAAATGCTGCACAGGAATACTGAGTGGATGGATATGGTTGTTTGTGAAAAAAAAAGTTCCAACAGGTAACTATGAGGGCTGCCAATCGATTTAAATATTTAATCTCAAATTAATCAAACATCTTTTTTTTATCTGTCCAAAATGTACCTTAGAGGGAGATTTGTCAAGTATTTAATACTCTTATCAACATGGGAGTGGGCAAATATGCTTGCTTTATGCAAATGTATGTGTACTGCATTTAGCATAAATTACTGTAAAGGGGAGACTCGTGGGTAACCATAAAACCCATTTTCAGTCACATATCTTGAGGTCAGAGGTCAAGGGACCCCTATGACAGTGGCCATGCCAGTTTTTCCTCGTCAAAATTTATTTCAAGTTTGGAGCGTTATTTAGCCTCCTTCCCGACAAGCTATAACATGGTTGGTACTAATGGATTTGTAGTTTAGTTTCCTGGTTTTCTAGGTTCATATGATGTCAGTATATTCACTCTAGCTTTAAAACTGAGCCTGCTACAACCTAAATCGCCAGCTGCATTAACTTTGACAGCCCAAGTAATCGCCCATAAAATCACAGATGATCGTTCATACAAAAAAACGGTCAATCATGCCTTTCACATTTGGGCCTGCAGTTACAGATAAGTTATGTTTTACTCCTGGCAAAAGACATTATAGTGTTTTGTTTGGGATAATCCTAGTTTGAATGGCATTGCTAGAAAGACAACAGAGATAAACAGTCTAGAGTTTGAACAAAGCGTCTGTTACACCCTCGGCGTGAACACACCTTAATTGTTTGTGTTTTACGGCCCAGCTGCCACGTGCACGGTTCAGGACGAGCGAGGCAGGTGTGATGAAAGTAGGGAGGGCAGGCGGTGGTGGTGGTGGGGGCTGATCAGGAAATGGTGTAGGGAAATCTAATTTATTTTTCATACGCTGCTGAGATGGAATGTCATATATCATGCCATGCAGCAATTTTGTGCCAGTCCCGGGCTCACAAAAAGATGAAAGAATAGCGATCAAAGATACAGAGAGAGAAGTCAGCTGCTGGAGTTGCTATGGGATTCACTTCCACTGAGAACAATATAAACTGTGTTGAAATAGTCATCCAGTATCCTGTCACTGTTGGTTTTCAGTGTGGGACAACTCACTTCAAACATCTTACACAGGAGGGAACAGGGATGAACAATAGAGGTTTTTTTTTTGTAAAACACGTATATATACACACTTGGAAGTGATGTTAAAGACACAGATTTGTTACTGAATGGATACAGTTTGAATCCCAGGACCAGGAAGATACAATAGCTTATCTCTAGAACCCTGGTGTTCATTATTAAATGAATAAAAAGACATTATGAAATAAGTAATCATAAGAATAAATTGTGTAAAATATATAAATGAACCGGGTTGTGCATGCACTTAAGTCCTTAAGACCGCAAGTGTTGGTTTTGGTAAAGGCCCACTGTCTCCTCACTATGATGCTGAGTTATAAATCAAACTAGCTAGTTAGCTAGCTAGGTAGGTAGCACGCGCAACCTTGTCAAGCTAAATAGATAAAGCATGTTAGCTTCTATGTTTGTGTTTATATACAGCAACAGCTAGATAGTTGATTCAGAATTACGTTGACATTGTTTTTTCTCCCAAGCTAACAAATGCTCACTGGCTAATTTGAGTAGCAGTTGTTGAACCTGTTACCTTAAAGGTGCAGTGTGTAGGATCTGTCGGCATCTAGCGGTGAGAAACTTCTCCCATGACTGTGCCAAGCGTGTAGGAGAACTACGGTAGCCAAAGCAAAAACGCGTCTGTAAAGGGGAGACTCGTGGGTATCCATAGGACCCATTTTCATTCACATATCTTGAGGTCAGTGGTCAAGGGACCCCTTTTGAAAATGGCCATGCCAGTTTTTCCTCACCGAAATTTAGCGCAAGTTCGGAGCGTTATTTAGGCTCTTTTGCGACAAGCTAGTTTGACATGGTTGGTACAAATGGATTCCTTAGGTTTTTCTAGTTTCATATGATACCAGTACCTTCACTCTAGCTTTAAAACTGAGCCCGCTACAACCTCAAAAAATTGCAAGTTGGGTTATTAAGTAAAAAAAAAATAGTGGCGTTAAAACAAATTTGCATTTACACCTCATCATCGCGTTAACTTTGACAGCCCTTATAAAAATTCAAACTCAATTAAGACACTGAATCACTTTATTCAAATTGAGGGTTTCGTTCGAGGATTTTTATATTTATTTATTTATTTTTAGGGTGATGACATCAGGGGGCTCAGCTTTTCTTAGATACAAGTAGGGGGGGCTTCAGGAAAATAGGTTGGGAGCCACTGCTCTCGGTCAGGATCATCTCAGTTTCATCAGTGCTGCGTTCCCCGCAGCTGTTTGCATGTAATATTGTACACCAAGATAATAACCGATCTTCCTCTCCTAGAACAGGAAGAGGAAGATTGGAGTGCTTGCTCTGTAAAACATAAGGAATTTAGACCAGTAAAGATTATGAACCTGAAGAAATTCTTTTATTTTTGTCTACTTCAATGGATCCATCCGTATCTAGATTGAATCAGTTGAGACCGTGTGGTGATAGTGATTTAAAACAGAGACGGTCTCATTTGTGTTCCATCAGTCACACACATTGTTGATCACAACCCACCTCTTAGATATGATTTGTTGTGGCTGCTGTTGCTTTTTTTACATCAGTCATTAAACCATAGAGGCTTTTGAGATTCACCAGAAGCTTTCAAAGCCATAAAGATATTATGGTGTTGGCTGTGAATGTTAATAGACGCATCATGGTTTTTATCTCTCCCTGGCTCACTTCAGTTGTGTACCACGACTTTTTTATTTTTTATGTTTTGCGACGTTCAGTGCCTATAAAAACACACTCAAAAGATCCGTTCTCATTTACATTACAGTGCCGCCCTTTTTGATTGTATACTGTTAGCTCGAGCGCAATATGGACTACTGCTTTACAAAGACTGGAAAAGCATCCATCATGTACCAAGATATATATGGTCAGAGCGTTTCCTTTCAATTACCGTTTGATTTATTTCTACATTCACCCAGCCTGTCATTGATTGGCTGCACCAACATGGCCTCTTTCCAACCTTTTTCTTGTTTCCGCTTGAGGGTTTGAGAATTGCCACCGTCTTGTTACACACCAGAGATCAACCAATTACAGCATCTATATCAGGCTTAGAAGCTCTTTCTTCTTCACTGGCGCCATGGAAAGCATTCTGATCTGTGCCATGTTCCGCGTTATGATTTCGAGAGGAGATATCGAGCGGCGTACGGAGGCGCACCGCGTCTTCAATGCAAAAATGTCCTTTTTTTTTGAAAGGCCGTTTGTTCTCCGATATTTCGTTATTTTCTCACTTATGTAATTTGCTAGTGGGCGTGCGTCATTATCTTCAAACAAGAGGAATTGATTTGCATGGGAAACAAGAAACATTTTACACCACTGGCAGATATATCTGCTGAAGATTTTTAATAGTCAGTACAAGATTAATTGACTGACTGGGTTTTTTTCTTGCAGAATACAGCATACAATTGTAGATCTAATTATCGAGATACAACACTCAGTAAAACCCACACAGCACTTGTCTTTTGCTTTATGGTGATGAATACAAACTAAATTGGTGAGGACTGTGGGTGGGTGGTATGCTTGTTTTTGCCTTTTCAATCATTAGTAGATTAATTTGAGATACTCTGTAGTCCTCAACATGATCCACGTCAGTGTGCTACAAAATAAAAATGTGATTCTCTGCGAGAGCAAGTAGAGCATAATGAGCACAAAGACATACCTTTAATAGTCAGGATTGCTTTAACATTTACATGTCATTACATGAATGACAATTAATGTAAATTTCACTGTAATTAATTAAAATTTACTCATTTGAGCTTTATTGCATGGTCAAGGATTTAAAAAAAAAAAAGTCTGATAAAAACAAAAGGGGGCATGCCTTAAAGGTGAATTTTAAAAGGGAAATTCCACCAATTTTACCAGTCAGGACAACTTAACCTGTGAAAACCTGTTATATAATGTCCGAGACCATGATTCAAGTGACATCACTTGAGCTTGGAGATGTCACATTTTTAAAGAAAAATTACATTTTTGGGGCATGGAGTTTCAAAGACGTAGGCATTTATAAGGAAGCAAGAGTCTAATTGAAGATTATATTGAGGTGCATTATGGGAAATGTAGGATCCACTAACGAGCAGGCCCATGAACAGTTAACATCCGTCATGTAGTGTCAATATTCAATATTCTTTACCAGTAAATCATATGTACTCACTGTTATTTAACATGTGCATATCATCACTACCATATGTCTATTTCTGTGCAGGTACATTGAGAGCAAAACAATAAACCAAATTCATTAAACCATTAAGCCACTGGCCATTAAGAAAAAAAAAAAAAATATATATATATATATATATATATATATATATATATATATAAAATGTATAATAAATAGTAAGTAAACAATATAGATATAATAATAGCAATTAAACGGTAAAAAAGCAAAACAAAAAATACAAAATATGTACAGATATAATATAGTATATTGTATAAATATAGTAGTAGACAGACATTACTGCACATGAAATATGAAATGTTGATATTGTACAGGATATGGATATTGCACAGTGGTATGCATTGATATTGCACATGAATGAGTGAATGAATGAATTGTTAGTTTTTTTGGTTTGTGCAGTCTATTGGGAGCAGTTTTGATTGTTCAGTCTGACAGCAGCAGGAAGGAAGGACGAAGGATCTCTCCTTCACACACCAGTTCTGATTCTGAAACACAACATATTATCACTTTATTATTATATGGCTTACATGTTAGCAAACAGCATTGACTATTCATACACCAGCAGAGACAGAGCGACATTAGCATTCATTTGAAGTTGTGTCTCCGGCCACTTTGTGAATGTAAGTCCAACATTTATACATCTCCTTTTAACTCTGTCGCTACCGTCTCCTGAGGGAAATATGTGGCTCTTTACCTGCTAAATGCTATGCTCTACAGCTATTTGGTAACCGGCATGGAGTAGCTTTTATGTTATAAATGCATGAAACAATGTGCTAAAAGAGGCTAAAATGGTCCATAGAGCGAATGGGAATAACAGAATTGGGTGATTCATTGTCTGTGGATTTGTCACTATGAGACCCTTTCCACATTCCACATAGTCATGTGAGCCAGTCAATATTAAAACAATAATTAAAGTCTAATAAGGGGAAAATTATTTTCTAAAAACATGCTCTACCAAATGGTTCAGTTGTCCTTTTTTGGTAAAGCTAGTAAAGCTAATGATTTAATTCAAATTGACTATATTCTACTGAAGAAAACAACTTTTGATTATTCATTGTTGTTAATATGGTACATTTAATGTTATTCCATTATATATATGTAAAAATAATTTAATGAGTAGGATTTCTTATGCAAAGAAAAAAAACTCTGCTGTGAAATTTAAAAAAAATTACCGTTAAATGTTAATATCATTCGTTAATACCATACATTTAATGTTATTCCACTATATATTTTATATAAAAAAAAATATTAGTATGATTCTTCACCATATCTGAGATGTTTTCAAAGTAGCCTATTGTAAATATGGTAAATATCTATAAAAAATACATGGAAATAATACTAGTACTGGCAATACTACTAATTCCAAATTGACATATGTTGGTATATTAACTGTATAATAACACTACGTGGTTTGTGATTTTCTTTAACCATCATCTCAACGGTTTGGTAGTAAAACTATGGGGTCTGTTGAAAAATGTTGTCTCCATTGCTTTTTCTTAGGGAGGACATTAAAGGGGAAACCCAGCACCAGGTCTTATGTGTAACCGCGTGTTTAATTATCATAATTACAAAGCAATAATTAGGCAAACTGATATCTACAATGAGCTGATTGTAGTTTAGACACCAGTGAGGTGTTTAAACTGCAGCCTCTTGTTGCAACTACGCCCACACATCTTAAAATCAGAATTGTGTGGATGTGCTTAGGACATGATACAGGTATTTTGTAAACACTCCCACATCAGGGTTGTATATATTCGGACAGTTTTATGTTGCGAGCTGACATTATGCACCAGGCAGTATGATGTGTCGGCCGCATTATTCGAGCGGGAATCAAATATGTAGAGGTTTTTTTTCTTTGATCCCAGCAGGGATCCCCTCAGCCCAGTGATGAAGAAATCACAAGCCCAGTCAAATCTTCCTAATGGATCCGTGACATGTTGTTTCCATGAATGCGAATGAACATTACCACCGCAGCATTCAACTAGAACAACAACAAATATATTTGCCTGCCTTAATTGCTTATTAACTTGGGATTGCTTTGTGTTTTTAGTTAAATGATTTCACATGATAATTAATCAGTTTCAGTCCACAAAAGTGACTCCTCCTTCAACAGAGCCCCATCAGCTAAACAAGCTCAAATGAAGCACTGCAAACTAGGCCACCTCTGACGCTCCGCCGCGTCGCACACAATGCATGGTTCCTCAGGAAGGAGAGCATTGATCTGCGCTAAATCTGACTTTTTTTGACAAACCCACTGGAGCTGAACTAATGCTGTTAAAAAGCTGCACCAGCTGCCATGTGCTTTTGTCTGATGTGTTTTCTCGCTCGCTTCCGCCGTGGAAGGAAGGGAAGGAGTCAAGTGAATGCAGAGCTGAGTCAAAGTCACAGCAGAAGTCAGAGAAAGAGCTCGCCTGTCTCTTCTGCGACGCCATTTTTGAGATCTCACCTATGGGGGGGTCTGTTTGTGGTTTAAAGTCGTGAACTTTTCTTCTTTTTGTTCCTCACCTGTCTCCCCTCCATGATGAGCGGTGTCAATTTTATTACCGCAGTAAGAGCAAAGCTTTTGTGGTACATGATGGGATGAGGATAGGATTTGTTTTAGCAGAGCACATGACATTGCATCCAGCCCAGTCGCACAACAGTTTGTGAAATATTCACGAAATTGAATGTATTGATTCGTGTACATAGGCACAGATTTGATTTAAATTTTTTCGTAATAGTCAGCACGGAGTAAATTTGTATGCAATCCACAGAAGTATAATGATAGTGAACGCCGTGTACGGAGGAGGTAGGGGTTGATGGGGTGTGAGTGGGTCAAAAACACTAGATTTTCACCCAGGAGACCGCTGTTGGTGTCCCGTCTGAAACCAGAAGTCAAAGTTGATTTATCTGTCACCTAATTCCAGAGTTATTTTAACCAAAACCACAATCTTTTCCTAAAGCTAACTAAGTCGTTTTTGTTAAGTAACTTCCATACTTAAGTTACAGCACTTCCGGTGTTAATTAAACACAAACTGCGATCATTTCCTAAACCTAACTAAGTAGTTTTTTGCCTAAACCTAAGCAAGTTGATCTTTTCCTAAACCTAACTAAGTAGTTTGTTGCCTAAGCCTAACCAAGTTCATCTTTTCCTAAACCTAACTAAGTAGTTTTATTTTGAAAAGACTGGGCCGTAAGTTGACACAAATGTGTCACGTGTTGCTGGACATTTGTAGGTAAACACACAAAAAATATGTTGTTGAAAGTTGTGCTGAGCTTGACGAAAAAAGGGGAAATTTGTGTCTATGTACAAAAATCAAATATATTAAATTTCATGAGGATTTCACAAACTGTGTTGTTGCATCATGACATCAGCAACATTTTCAGCCTTGGACATGTTTTGAGAGTGATTCATCAGTGCAGGGTTCTCTATTATCCTCCAGTTTTCACAAGTATGTCGCAGGAAACATGAGCTCCTTGAGAACCTGTGACTGAAGTGATAGACTGATAAAGCTGTGGCCTCTAAGTATATGACAACATACATCTGTTGTGCAGTTGAAGAACATACTGTATGCTCATCAGATGCTATATCTTGATCCACCTAGAGAGGTGAGATTCACTGTGTATTATCTTGCAGCTATAGGGATGTGAACAGAATAACGAGTTAACTCAAATTTGTTTTAATGCCAATAATTTATTTAATGCATCAAAGCAACTTGCGATTTTATAGGCTCAGTTTTAAAGCTAGAGTAAAGATACTGGCATCATATGAAACTAGAAAAAAACTAAGGAATCCATTGGTACCAACCATGTCATACTAGCTTGTCACAAATGAGGTTAAATAGTGCTCCAAACTTACGCTTAATTTTGGCGAGGAAAAACTATCATGGCCTTTTTCAAATGGGTCCCTTGACCTCTGACCTCAAGATATGTGAATGAAAATGGGTTCTATGGGTATCCACAAGTCTCCCCTTTACAGACATGCCCACTTTATGATAATCACATGCAGTTTGGGTCAAGTCATAGTCAAGTCAGCACACTGACACACTGACAGCTGTTGTTGCCTGTTGGGCTGCAGTTTGTCATGTTATGATTGGAGCATATTTCTTATGCTAAATGCAGTACCTTTGAGGGTTTCTGGACAATATTTGTCATTGTTTTGTGTTATATATATACACACACACACACTTTTGCCTAAAGCAAGAATATTTGCCTTATTTTGATAATAGTATTAAATACTCTTTAAATACTTTTTGAACAGATACAAAACGTGCGATTGATTGCGATTAAATATTTGAATCGATCGAGCCCTATAACTTATACTAAAACATTTTTCAGATATGAACGTATAAAATGCTCTGAACAGATACAGTTTCCAATTTTTTTGCGGCAATATTCCCCACCCCACTCACATACGTCCACCCTACTGACCTGCAACGCATTGACACATCACTCCAAGGCATGACTCGATCAAATCGAAATACACAGATCTTGACTCATCAGATTCCAACTTGTCCTTCAGTATCAGAGTAGTCCATGCAGGTGAGGTATGTACAGTGCGAACAGGAACTGTTTATATCCAAAACAGCATGACTTTTTGTGGTGCTGGTTTCCCAAAATGTCAACAAATGCAGAGGTGTTTAAAATGTATATATTCAGCATTCAGCCTCAACTTTTCACCAGTCTTGAACAGATGTGTTGATCAGTGCATGATAAAAACTTGACTGACATTCCACAGCTGTTATTTTATACCTCATGATCAGATACTAAAGTCTGGCACCTTGAGCGACTTGACAGTAAATGGGAACTGACAAGCTGGAGGTAGGGACCGTCTCAAAGGTGCACAATAGCCAAAAGAGCGTTTCAGATTTTTGTCAGATGTTTTTTTAATCATATATATTTCAAACCAACCTTATTTTAATCTCGATCTCCTCTACTTGCATGCACAATCGTATTCCTTTTTTATTATTATTTTGCAATGTATCCCAATGAGCTACTGCTATTTCACCATGATATTTGTGTTCTTAATTTAACTTTTATTTTCCCAGACTCATAGTCAGGTGTACCCTAAACTATATTTAGAATATTTCACCGCTTTACCTTGCGACAGCCCTTTCGGATGCAGAACTGAGGCCATTATAACAACAATAAGAACCCCGTGTTCTGCAAGGTAAAATTACTGTTTTTGTCATTGGAGTCTGGTGGCTTTGAAGAGAGCATACTGTAGATAACGGCTGCAGTTCCCTGTCAGAAAGGCCTGTTTCTCCAAACTGTAGGTAATAAACTGACTATGACTAAGTACTTCATACTACCCCACTTCAAAAAATCCGAACTATCCCTTTAACATTAAATGCGTTGTTATTACATTCTTTTTTTAACCACTCTCCAAAGAGTATGATTTGAAATTACAAAAGAAATAGAGAACACAACAAGCTTAAGCCATTATATTTCCACCTATGGAGGATGGGGTGTACAGTGTGTCAGTGATGTCCTCCTGAGGGATCTTCTTGCCTTGTCAAAGGAAGCAGTGAGCAGCCAACGAGGATCGATAAATGGATTCCAGGAGCTTGCAGCCCCACCAGGCTGCTCTCACTCCTCTCTCTCACACCCCTCATGACTGTTAGGTTTCAATCAATCAATGGACTCCACTGACTGTGAGTGTGTGTCTCCGGTCAGTGCAGCAAACCCAATGACCACAGAGCCTTTAGACCCTGATCCTAAAACTGAATTACTGCTTATAACATTAAATCACATTACAAATGCCAGGGTATGTGAAATTGAATTAATGACATATAAATAATAGTATAGTGAAATGAAAGGGCATGGGTCATCCTTTTCCCTATATTGTTGCTCAGAAGTTGAATATTACAGCATTTAGAGGCAATATGAGGATATAGCATTATCATTCATAATCAATATGCCTACTGTGCAGTTTGGATTAATTTCTTTCTAGGACATTCGGCTTTAAAATATTGAATTTAAAGCTGCACTAATATCAATATATTTATATCACTAATGGAAGAAATGTATGTGTAATCTGAAAAGGGGTCGATCATAGACACAAAGCCGCAGAGATCACTTATCACCTATCACTTATCACCTCTTTCTGCAGTTCCCCTCAGGTCTACGTAGCATTTTAGCATCTTTCAGCTCATTTTTTTGGTTGTACGGGCTTGTAACTTTAATGTCCAGTACCTACTGCTGAGCAAAAAACAAAGTTAGTAACTAATTGGTGAACATAGTGATGCATTTCGCAGCTAAAAAAGACAGATATTTTCTTCAGAAGTTGATGGAGACCAAAACCGAGCTAAAAGGAGAGTGAATATTGGACAACTGGATGTTTAAAAAAGCAATTGTTTGCTACCACATATCAACTTTACAATGTGACATGTCAGTGTTTTGTTTACAGCATGCTTTGCTGCCCCAAATTGGCAAAAAAAGCAGTTAATGCCGCTTTTTTTAACACTTATCGCTAGTTCACACTACATGACTTTAGCCCTGACTTTCCACTCCCCGACAGTTGTTGGAGCTCCCCGACAGAGTTGCTAGCACGCTGGCGCTCAAGCGTCATGTGTGAACTGCTCAAAGACACGAGCCGGGAGGCTCACCGACGCCTCAGAGATACATTCTAGATATCTAGTATGCTAAATATCTGGACCTGTCGGGGACATAGTTTGGAGACCTCATCAGGGATTCCTCCTGGTGAAAGATCTTGTAGTGTGTGATCCCCCTGGTCACCGGTCAGTCACGTAGTGAGAAAACCACAACGACTTCAAGACTCCCGATTACAAGACAGCAAGTTGTGTAGTGTGAACAGTACATCAATCTGACAACTATGAAAGTTATGTAGTTTGAACTTGGCTTAAATCAGTGGATTGCACTTTCAACAAGACACATGCAGGACATATCCATTGCATTGATACATGTGGGATGAGGAAGTTTGTGGGAATTTGGCCATGCATCTGTATTTGCAAACATTCTGCTGATCTGAGTTTGCTGCACAGGTCCGCTATATCAGCGGAGAGTACCTCACCTAACATTAATTATTCATAAACATTTTTCCTCTTTTATTGCACCTCTGATATTGGCTACATTGTGTCCATGCTAAAATCAGGGAACTGTACCTTTGAGACAGCATTGTGAGAGCTGGGGGGCAGCAGACTGCGCCTGAACTGAACCTAAAATTAGAGAAATGGCAGAAATCGGGTCAGACTGAAGATTGAAAGAGGTGAAAGTAATGTCGAGAAAAGTCTGAGTTAGGAAAAAAAAAACACACGATCAAGACGAGTGTGAGACTATATAGAGAGTATTACAGGAAAAACATCCAGTAAAATAAGTATAATTTCTGGGAATACCAGAAAAACAGGAATTTCCTGGGAAACAAGCAAAATCGACGGCCACTTCCTCCGTTGCCCAGTATCACCAGGCAAGCTGAGCTTTAGCATACGGCTTCAGTGGCCTCAGCATGCACTAAAGAGGCTCACTAAGCTCTATAAATTACCAGCTGCCTTTGTTGTCCAAGCCTCTGCTGATGGGAGATCTTTTTCCTGTCTTGGGGCCAGTTGTGTGATGACAAAGAGAGGCAGCAGCAGCATCTGCTCTGTGACAGGGGCTGTGTACTGTACAGAATATATGCAGCAAAGTGCATCTCACATCAAAGGGAGGGAAAACTCGGTATCTCCAAATCACAGCCGACTTCAGTCATACATCACTCCGAGTTGTTTTATTATCAACATTTCTGAAACTAATTAAAAGGGGGCCCCTTATCGGTCTCTGAAAGCAAATCACATATTGAGTAGGGAACAAAAGTTAATCCTATTATTGTAACCGGAATATTGGCTGACTGAATCACATGCAGATTATTAATTTTTTTTTATTATTATTATTCGATTTGAATCTAGCAAGCTCATCTTCAAACAAATGTGAAACAAACTGCATTCCATCCGCAAGGGAAGACATCAGACATCTTTCTGGTTTTGACAAAAAGCTGGCTGACAGCCTGCTGATTGGTTTTTGCGCCCTTCATATTCTCTTCCCATTGTGTATCCCATCCTGGGCATATTTCTCCTCAACGACTCCTTCCTGTCAGCCATTTTGTGAACACGCTGTATACGAGGGGGCCCTATTTCAAAGCAGCTTGTCTCTCATTCAGGAAGCTTAATCTCTTTAACACCTGCAGTATGAATTATATAACAGTCCCTCATATGGACAGTCCTCTGCATAAACACACACACACACACACACACAGCTAGCTGGCACAAGCATTCGCACAGTACAAATGGAGACTAATCACTGGGTATCATATCTGACACCGCCTCTGTTAGCTTTCTCTCAGTCTGTGGAGAGACCTGGGTTAAATTGATATTTGCTAACAGTTCTGGATGTTTGTTTTATCCTTCTTGGAGAGGCAGATGGGTGGGGTTTACTGCCTTACAGTTTGTAATGTCGGGTAAAGTTTGAATTGCAGATGGCTGTTAATTTCCTCTTGCAAACAATTTTCCCTGATTGTATGGACATTTCAGACTTTGACGAATTCAAATATTTATTTAGAAACACAGTTTCCTCATTTTTTGGCTGTACCGCAGAGGGCCAGCCCTACAAACACAAAAGTCTGTCACTTAGTGACTGAGTGATGAAGCTACACGATCGGTCGGCCGAGTGTTGGAGTTTCCTCATTTCAGGCTTGGGGAGTTTGCATGTTCTCCCCGTGTTAGCGTGGGTTTTCTCTGGGTTCTCAGGCTTCCTCCCACATTCCAAAGACATGCAGGTTAGGTTCATTGTTGACTGTGAATGTGAGCGTGAATGGTTGGTCTGTCTCTATATGTCAGCAACACTTTGGGACACGAACACTGGTCTTAAACACCGTCTCCTGGTTGAAAGTCGTTTGTTTGTTGGACCCATCCACCTCCCCTCACTCTTACCATAAAAAAGTCCCTCTCACTTTTGATTCTATGTCACTAGCTCTGAGCGTAGCATTTTCACGTGGATGTGTTTGCATTGCAGTTAGTAGAGACTACATGGCGTACACATGACGTTGTTATCGCACGTGAAATGCTCTACAAATCATTGTGTCATTCATACAGCATTTGGACCGGGCTGGTTGCACTGATCCCTACATTATGAGCATGGGCAATGTAGTTTATCGTGAGTTAATCACACACCATCTTGCTGCCAATAACCCAATGTGTATCAATCCACAGCTAAAAGTAGTCCCCAACAAATACACCATTTATTTCTGTTTAAGAAACATTAAAAAGACACTATATAGAATAACAGTAGCCCTGTCCTTCAGAGTGTTGTCAGATTGAACGCAAAGTAAATATTCACCTTGCATAGCTCAAAGAATTTTGACCACTGCATTGTTTCTGAACACCACGTTAATTCGCCCCAAACTAGCTAGCTAGATTAAGCGTTAATGCCTCTACCTGCATCTTTCCATTGACGTTGCACTGATAGTTAATGTAGTGCTAATAAACTGAGGTAGTAACAAGCTAGTTTAGGCAGTCACCTCGAGTCAGCCACTACTCACACTCTTCTTCTACTACAAAAATATATCCAATGCGCCCTTTGTCATTAGGACGGTGAAGTAACCCACTCACTCTTTTCCCGCCATGCCTGCTGGTCTACTCCCCTCACTCCCAGCTGTGCTGAGCTCAGGGTTTCCTTTAGGGAAGTGATGAGGTCGGAGTATGGACACTAAATATTAATGCTTTAAATTATCTGACTGAGAAACGATTAGTCCATTGATAGGAAATGTATCTCCAGTAATTCATCATTTAACTAATTTAATAAGAAAAAAAGCCAAACATTTACTATGTTCTCTCAAATTAAATGTTATGCTGATTTCTCTATCTTATATCATTGTGAATTTTAGACAAAAAGGACATCACATTGACATCTTAGAACTTGTAATGAGCACTTCTCACTGTTGTTGTTTTTTTTTTTATAGGCTATTGATCACCAATCAACCCTGGACTAATTTTTAAACCAGTTCCATTTTCTTTTTGCATTTGTCTCGTCACAACATCCCCATTTAGCTCCCTCCTTTTCTTTCCCTTTCCATGCTACAATGATGTTTTTATACAAGGCTCAGTGCCTTCCATGACTGCTTCTTGTCTCCGTCTCTTCCTGTCTTTCTCTCTAACTCAAATATTATGCTCACACACTCTGCTAGCTCTCCGCTGTTTGTTTAGAGGACGACTGGTGCTGGTAATCAGCTTTCACCGGCAGCCTGAGAAACAGGCTACGGCAGTGAGCAGCTGCCAGCCATAATGCGTGCATGAGTGTGTATACGCCGGTGCGTCTGTCAAGTGTGTGTACATCTGAATGTCGCCACAGATAGTTGTCGTCAAGCAGAGAACATGAGAAACTGAAACAAAAATTGAATTTTGGGGCTGTCAACCAGCACACTTCCAGCACCCCGTCAACATCTAATCACGGATGGCTTGATCAGACAGTGTCTCTCGCTCATGGTAAAAGGTTTTCTGCTTTCCACATACAAAATTTAGAAAGCGTACACCCACTGTGAAAGACTGCCTGTAGGCTTTTGCATACAATGCGTGCATGATTGGCTTCGCCGCTGGGCCTGCGCTGTACGTCGGAGCTGTAACAAGGGTGATGGATGGCGCTTGTTACTCACAAGTGATTTGCATCATCTTTACTGTTGCCACAAAGCTGCCGTGGGAACCGTCGTAAACCACATTTTCCCCCCGTTTTTCACGGTAATAGATCACTCTGTCAAAGCCCATCTGAAGTTGTTTCTCCTTTCTTTCGTATTCAGCCTCTGAAGCATGGTGGGGGTAAAAGAGAGATTGGTCTTTGACGCTACCGATCCACTTCTTCCCAGCCTCCCTCCGCTCCAATCGACCCTCCTCCGCACGGTGATCCACTTTTTTCTTCTGAATGTTTCCAGGCTATACGTCTCTTTTTCCCTCTCGCTCTACTGTATCTCACTCGCTCTCCCTCGCTCTCCCTCCCCAACGCGATGGCTTCGTGTTGCGGTGCACCTTCAGGCTGTGTGTGGGATGGTGTTGTGGGCTGGCATCTGGCAGCCTCTGATAAGAGAGTGAGTGAGCTGGTGCTATTCCTTCTGAGATGTTTTTTAATTTTTTAAAAAAACATTCGGTCATCCAGGGAGACCATTTGGAAAGGTTTTTTGATGTGTCTCAAGGACCTAGTAGAAAAAGTACTATGCAATAGAACACAAAGATAACACAGTGACCTCATGTGCCTTTCACTAAAAATGTCTTATTTGCTCTTTTGTGATGATTTCCTTACATGCTGCACCGAATCTGCATTAACTGATTTTTATGAATACTCAATTCATGAAATACCATATTTGACATAAGTGCTAGTAACAAATGCCTATTTACACATCCAGCAGACACAGAACAACATTAGCATTCAGTCGTATGTCTTTCCACTACCACAATTCAAATATTCACTTTCTTTTTAGCTCAGTTTTGGTCTCCACCTACTTGTGAGAAAAATATCTGAAAAATATCTAAAAAATATCCAAAAAATATCAAAAGTAAAACGGAGTTTTACGTAACGGTGTTCTACTTAACGGTGTTTTACTTAACGGTGTTTTACTTAACGGTGTTTTACTTAATGGTGTTTTACTTAATGGTGTTTTACTTAACGGTGTTTTACGTAATGCTGTATTACGTGACGCTGTTTTGCGTGACGCTGTTTTGCGTGTCGCTGCTTTACGTGTCGCTGCTATATGTGTCGCTGATTTACGTGTCGCTGATTTACGTATCGCCGATTTACGTATCGCCGATTTACGTACCACCGATTTACGTATCGCCGATTTACGTATCGCTGATTTACGTCAAAGCAGCTTGTATTCTAATTATTTTAACAGAACCATGTTCTTTTTCCTAAACTTAACCAAGCAGTTGTGTTGCCTCAAACTAAACAATTGTATCTCAATGTTAACCATGTGTCATTGCGCATTTCTGCAAGCGGGATTCTGATATGAAACATATTCATGATACATTTTTTTGGTTCAGAAACATCAATATTCAACATATTCCGCGATTTGCAGAAATATGCCAACATGGTATGCCAAGGTTTAGTGCCATGTCAAAAATTTTCATGATGACTGGGTTGTGATTTCAACATTTGACTTAATGAAACACACATTGCTGAGAACATGAAATCATTTCAAAGGTCTTATTGATATGTCATATTCAGAGAATATTACGCTAGGGAATATAGGACCACAGGAACATAGATACGGTCCCATTTTGACCAGATAGTTGCTAACTTAGTTTTTTTTTTGCAACTAGCTGATGTTGGTCTGGTAGCACATGGTTGGTTTGGATTAGCTTTTTTGCTAATAACAGCTCCCTTCTGTGGCTGTAAATTAGGTTGATTAGGGCAGAATCTGTTGGTTGGAAAAACAAAACAATGAGCTGAAAGAAGCTAAAATGCTCAGAAGAGCTGAAGGGTACTAGACAGTTGGTGTATAAGGCTGTATAGTTGGGGACAACTTTTTGTTGGTACCTTAAACTTTCACATTAAACCATTTGATCCACTGTTAATGTAAACATATTGATCAGTGCAGCTTTAAGAGTGGCCTACTTATCACATTCTGTCACAGAGGTGAAGAAATACATGGCTAAACTTTATTATAAGGAAGACTCAAACTTTAAGTTTTGATCTTGAGTGCCCTTGGAGAGTCTAGATCTTCCTGATACTGCTTCAGCTTCTGGCAACCGATGTCTAGCTGGAACACGCTCCGGGCAAAGCCTGGCCACACACTTCCTTCACTTACTGATTGTAAATAGATAATCTGAGCCACAGGCTGTTGTTTACCACAGTTGAAATCGCTTTCTAGGAAGTTTTGGAATTAATTGCTTACCTCGGTGGATAAATACTGCAACATCTGTATATTAATTTTACTCCTAGGCCCTACTTTGTCGAATAGCGTACATGCCCCTTCTTAATGAAAGTATCTCCCCTGTTACACTTTTTCACCAGCTTAATTTTGTGTTCGACATGGGGCTGTGGTTATGAGGTAAAGGGACTAACATTATTTGTCATTCTGCAATTAATTGCAAATGTGACTCCAGGGAAAGAGTCAGACATATCTAATTGCTATAATTATATCCATGTTATGCCTCACATGAGAATGTGAGGCATCATGGGCCACAGATTGATCGTGGCTTTGCTAGCAGTGGTATCAGAGAAGAGGAGTGCCAGACTGGCTGGCTACATCACTTCCATTCCATGGCTCCATCAACCTCTCAAATGTCCCAAAATCCCAATTCATAATTGTTTTATTAGCTTGTCACTGGTGGAGTCTGTGGTCAGTGTTTTTTGTCTCGTTCAATACAAATCCCTCCATGCTAAGGATGAATTATTTCCACTGGGCCACCAGGGTGCCTTGAATTACTACAGAGAATGTTAACATAGCTGGCCAAACATGTCTGATGTCACTTCCCATCTCTTTTGATGAATGAATCCACTTGAAAATATGTCTTGTTGGGGGGCCTAAGGGATTTAGGGCATGTCTTCCAACATTTTATGTCATCTTACTACTATCCATTCCTAGAATAAAGATAAAAATAGCCTACTTAAAAATGCATTGTGTATGAATGTAATTTTTGACACGACTTATGTATTCTCCAAAGGAGTGAGTTCTCATTGCTGAGAAGAAATGAAAGTTTTCACATGATACTGATACATTGTCAATCGTCCTTGACCCTCTGAGACCCCCACTAGACCCATTTTTGTCTTTTTTTAACGGAGTACAGAGGGTCTTTAGAAGTGTATAGGATTTAGAATATTATAATGCAAGTATAAGACTGCCATTCCCATGCTCTACTATGTCTCATAAGTTGTTTCAGCAATTTTTGTGTTGATATCATTTGTTTCACAGATTTGCTAAATTTAACTATTTCTTACCCCTCAGGAATTGATAAAAATGATCATGAGTCTCTAAAATACCACATTAAGACACCAAGACCTTGAGGAACACCATAGAAAAAGCCATGCTGTGATTTGGTTTAAAAAACGGTTGACATTTTGAGATTTCTTCAAGAATTGCAATTTTTGGGCGATAAGATGGAGAGCACTTCTGTTCTGGAAACTGCTCAGAAACCCCCTTATTGTCAATCTACCTATGACAACCATCCATCCTCTGAATGCTCTTTGTGACTGTAAATTTTCATGAGGCTGTGATTATCCCAGAGGTCAACACAGGTCATTTTATACAGTGAGGTCAAGTTTAAAAAAACACTACAATGAAATGGCTACTATGGGGACTAACATCATCACATATGAATACAGTTGTGCTCATTGGATCCACAAGAGTCTCAGCTTTACAGTCATACCTAAATTATGCAATCCCAAGACTGTTTAGGGACCCCAGTATGCAGAAATATTCAAACACACAATTTTAGAATAGGTAAAAATAATACATTTATACTACATTCAAAGAACTGGATGTTTTTTTGTCCAAAACCACATGTGATTATCATAAAGTGGGCATGTCTGTAAAGGGGAGGCTCATGGGTACCCATAGAACACATTTTCATTCACATATCTTGAGGTCAGACATCAGGGGATCCCTTTGAAAATGGCAATGCCAGTTTTTCATCGCCAAAACTTAGCATAAGTTTGGAGCGTTATTTAGCCTCCTTCGCGACAAGCTGGCATGACATGGTTGTTAGCAATGGATTCCTTTTGGTTTTGATATCTGTATCTTCACTCTAGTTCTAAAGCTGAACCTTCTACATCCTCTGAAAGACAGTAATGTGCGTTGGGATCGTGGGTCTCAGGGGGTTAGAGCCCATGAAAACTTGGTTTGAAACCTAAAGCATTTCTTTATAACATTAACTATTCATTAGTAAACAGGCAACGATCAAAGTGAAAGTTCAGGAAAAAATATTTTTTGTTAAAAGTTTAAATTTAATAAACTAAGAAATCTGCTTCATCTGGACCATTTGTGTGCGTGTGTGTGTGTGTGTGTGGTTTGATCAGATTTGATTTGACAGTGTTCTGGCAACACAAGCAAACAACCCCAGAATTGCCATGATTTATCTCCAAAAAATATAAAATACAGAAAGTCTTTCATGTAAAATAAAAACTGTTCTAACTTTGGCAGAAAATTGTGTGTTCATGTGGGATCCCATCCCTAAGAAGCTGATCAGAGCTGAAGATTTCAGGGCCTTTGACATCTGGTTTGGCTTAAAATATGAAATATTGTATTTTATCTTGGAATATTTATTTTACCTGTGCCAGAAAAGTAAGACTTTTAAGCCAATGTCCAAGTATTTTTGAGTCCAAGTCATTAATACAATACATTTTGGAATTTGTGACTTTAAAAGGTTATCCTGGGCTCTTAAAGCAAATCTACATATGACCTTCCAGTGCTGGCCCAAGTAAGTATGTTGTAGAATTGAATAGATATAGTAGAGTAATTTCGATGTGACCTTTGGCTTTCCATTCATTCGTAGTCAGCTCACCATACAATGCATTATCACCTCTTGAATACACTTCCAGGGTGTTTATCCATCTCTCCTCAGGGCTCCTCTGTTTCAGAGTCTCGATTCTCGTGTTAGACATGATCTCAAACACATCACGGAACACACAAGAACACAGCATGAGGAAACACAAAAACACACGCACCCGTGCACACGCACACACACACACACACACACAATCTTGGCCCTGGATATTTCACCCTTTGCTCCATCTCATGCTTGAAAGGTTCCGAGTCTCTGGCCGGAAAGTTCATCGGTCGGGAGAAATGTGATGTGCCGGGCAGGGAGCCAACCAAATATTAAATGAAAGAGAGACACAAGTGAGATGCTTTGACTGGATAAAGGGAGCAAAAGCATGATGCGTACGCAGCGACTTGTCATTTACCCATTTACGTCTGATATAGCGCAGAACCTGTGACTTGCCTGGGGAGGTGTGAGGGCTGTTATGTGATGGATACGGGAGCGTATCCACCACTGCAGCTATGTATGCGACCAGCTTTGTGTGGGAGTTGTCTGAAAACTGTACTGCAAACTGACTCATCCCTACATATTTATCCAGTTTGATACTGTATGCAGGTTACATATCTGGACCTTACTGGGCAGTTATGGGGAGAGCTAATTTAGTCATGTAGTCATTACTTGAGTGCTAGAGCAGAGGTTATTTCTGATTTATCTTTCTTTAGATAACCATGTCCACGACAGGAACCTTTCAAAGAAACTAGGAACCTTTTTTTAGACAGTCAGGAACCTTGCATTTTGGAGAATGTCTATAAACAGATATCTGCATGTGAATGTAGAATATTTAAGCAACGGGACAAGATTCTGGTATCTGAAGCATTCTGGTTTCTGTTTGTAGTCTGAGTAGTATTGACCAATCACGTTCAAGCAGTCTCTGGTTGAATGCAGGTAAACAGTCCGTGTGAAAAGCAAAAGAGGCAGAACGCATTGGCTGAAATGCAATCTCGGAACCCATCGGCCACCATCTAGTGACAATTTAGCCTTTTATTAGCTAAAAATATAAACTGTTAACTGAGTTTAAGTTTAAGTTTTTACTGGCTTCTTGTTTAACAATCCGGTCATAGACGTCGTCTCTCAACTCCAAATCCATTCTCGCGTCTCAAGATTGCTAATCGGACTGTAAACAATCACTGCCGCTATCACGACCCCTGCCAACTCTTATTTCTTCATCTGTTCTGTTTTCATATCTTATCATTAACCTCTCATGTCATTTCATAGCCTGACCATCCCTCTTGCTTGCAATCACCGCATTCCCTTCACCTGGGTTTCCCTGGCACACATCTCCTCACCTGCAGCTTGTTCTCTTATCAGTTCCTCAGCCCATATATACCAGTCCTAGTTCACCAGCTACTTGCCAGATTGTCTGGACTGTATATAAGAAGTGGACATAGTCACCGTGATGTCACCCATTGGTTTGTGGATTGACTTTTTGCAGCCTTGAGTTCGGCATTTTGGTTGTCGCCATCTTGGTTTTTGGCCGTCGCCATCTTGGCTTTTTGCAACCAGAAGTGACGGCGGAGCTAAGTACAACCGAACACTGAAAATTATTTTTTTAGGCTACTAAAAAGGTTACAATTAACTTTCATGAACTGAAAACACACTATGAAAGGATTAAAGCTCTGAGACGAAAACACGGACAACTCCCAGACCGGACAACACCCTAAAGCACCCTGCTTCATGGTCTATTTGTCTCTAAATGGGACCATAATTTATGAACATCATGCTGTATTGAAGTAACTAGTAATTGAGAGCTTATAAATCAAGTAGAAGAAGTAGGGTCATTTTATCATAGACTTCAAAACAATCAGACTTCTTTTTGCAACCAGAAGAGTTGGCTTCACTTTTCAAACCCGGATGTAGCCCACTGACTAAAATCTAAAAAAGCTATTATTGTTCTCCATTCCAATTATTTGGTGGCTTGTAACATTATTTATTTCTGCAAGCTTTTTTTGAAGATACTGATTGTGATACTCTCTAAACACATGCTTGTCTATGGGATCTAGTCAAAATGAGGACACGGTAGTTTAGAGGAACTGGCAGAGACCAAAACTTTTTAAAAATCTTTCCTCTGTTAGCGTGTTCTCTGTCTGCCATCAACGGCAAGTGTTGGCAGCCAATTTGTTGCTAAAGAAAAGCTAAACATAAGATGCATTTTGATATATATTGACAACCGTTAACACCTGCTAACAGTCAAACATAAACTAAAACATGTAAAAACTCTAGTGTGACCATACTGAAATGCCAGTGACCAACAATGATTTCACATCTAGTTCCAGCTAATTACATTACCGAGGTAGAGTAACGCCAAGTGTTCAGTCAAAGTGTGACACACTCCAGATGGTTTGAGCTACTACATCATTATGGTGGTTGAAAATAAAATAAAACCCTCTCAAAAGCCTGAATCTCCATCTGCACGATTCACATCTTAATCATGCCTCTGGCACGTCTTTACTGCAGAATATCCCTGACAATTTTGTGCAACCTGCTCTGCTCAGATGATTCAGCTTACCTCGACTGGCACATTTGCTATTGAATATGAATTAAGCTCATATCAGGCGTCCCAGACTGCCAGTGAGCATTGTAATATCATCACGATGAAGCTTGTAATTACTTTGCCGTTGACCTTAGATTTTGCTCACTCATGTATCTTAAATTCCCTTATAAATGATTAACCTTTTTTAATTTGTAATTCTTTATTTTTCATCCGAAGGCCGCTAGCTTTCCCAAATCACTTCTCTGACCTTCCATTCTAAAATAGCTGAACAAAACAGTATCATGTCATTTCTGCAGGAAATTGATAAGAAGCATCGGAGACATTTAAGGAATGAGATGCATTCAGAGACATAACAGCCACAAAAAGTGAAATATTATGCCAGGCAAAACAACAAAGCTGAATAGACACAGTCTAATCCGACAGAGGTTAATTAGGTCGGCAATGGTTACAAAAAATAATACTAAAAAAACTATTTATTAACTGCTGGCCTCAAGCAGCATCAATTAATTTGATCTTGTTTTGGGCTGTGGAGACCTCCCCCCTGCGCTGGCATTCATTATTGTGCACAGGGGGCTTTCATCAAATACCAAGCAGGGTTGCGAAGCCTGGTTCAATTAATCAGCGTGTGTGTGACAATGTGTGTTTGCAGTCGGATGTCGGAGGAATGTACGCAATTAGCACAAGACAATGGTAAACTAGAGGAATGAAGAGAGAACACAGTCTTAATATGTCTGACCTTTCCCACGGCTTGTTAGAGAGAGGCAGATGACGTCTCATTTGATGAATGAAAACATCAGAGACGGACAATGAAGCAAAGTGTTCGTCATTAGTTCACACGCACTTCTTACATATTCCCTCGCAAGCAAATGCTATGATATTGAAGAGCTGTTGACATGGCAGCCTTTGCAGATGTGTAAATATAGAACTAAAATGAAAGCTGAGACAAGCAAACGCAGACCTTTTCATTACATTAGTTGTGAATAAACATCCATTAATCACAGAATAAAGACACTTCTTATGACTCCAGAACTTGCCTGAGGAATCCTCACATTTTTAAGGGTCGTGTCTAGATGGTTTACGGGTGTCGCAATATACCAGTATTGAAAATAATTGTCCATCCATCCATCTGCAACCGCTTATCCCGTTAGGGGTCGCGGGGGGGCTGGAGCCGATCCCAGCCGACATTGGGCGAAGGCAGGGTACACCCTGGACAGGTCGCCAGTCCATCGCAGATGCCATGAAAATAATTGTGATATTTTTAAAATGAAATATTGATACCATGTTAATAATACACATATGATAATATCGTGCATATCAGTGATTCTCAAAGTGGGGTCCGGAGACCATCAGGGGTCCATGGCACTCTGTCAGGGGGTCCACGAAATAATTTGCTATGAACTATAAAACTCTGCTGTATCATTAAAAATGATATATCTACAGATGGGAACCATTTGCGCCAATAAAACAAGCATATTGTGTCCATTACTCCCACCAACAACAAACCCTTCCTGCTGCTGCTTAGCTTAGCTTATTAGCCAGCCATCTAGCTGGCTAGTATTGAGATACATTTATTCAGTCCAAATCGTGTCAAGTGATGCTAAGCCCAAACTAGCTAAACTGAGAAAATATGACAACAGTTATATCGAGTTTGGTTTTATTGAGAACAGCGACAGGAGGCCAAAATGCGTCATGTGTCTTCAGGTGTTAGCAAACAAGACCATGAAGCCGGCCAAGCTAAAGCGACATCTGATTATAAAGCACCCGCAATTTCAGGGCAAAACAATGTGGTATTTGCATGATTCAAATTGAAATATGTTTCTGTTTATCATTACAAACCGGTCTGAAGTATTTAGGTTGGTGGTACGATTATGAGGGGTTCCTTGGAAAATTGTCTTCCCTGTAAGGGGTCCAAAAAGTTTGAGAACCTCCAGTGTAAATAATCCAGCAACTCTTAAATCATTTTATATGTATAGTTATGGTGACATAATGGTTACATCCATCTACCTACACTCGTGTTTTGAGTGTAATTAATTTGCCAAAAAAGAGACAAAATACACAATAAACAAAGTTAAAGATTAATTTGATTGATAGCATTATCTTTTTTTCAAATTTTATAAAGATCTTGCGATAATATCGTTATGGTATTATACAGGAACTGCTAATTGCTAATTCGGCATAGGCTGCTTTGAAATGGTGCCATTTTGCCATGACCGAAGCTCAAATTGTAGCCCACAGTGTAACTCACAAATTATACTATACCTGTTTACATCCCCAAAAGCATTTTGCTATCTGTAGTTCGGAAACTTAGAGCATAATTGTCAAAACAGTTTTTATGTTGCAGTATTAATATTATTTGACATTACTGGGCTCAGAAAGTCCCACCGACATTGTTGTTAACAGGGGGCAATTGTCTCGAGTTCAATTGACTTTGAAACTGACTCAGACTGAGCTCTAAATTGCTGCTGTTATGAAGTGTATCTGGGGTCATATTTTAAGTTGAGACTTCAAGAACGGGACAAAAACTAGTGGGCAAAAGTTCAGTTTCTTCACAAAAAGCTACTTCACTCGGTTCCTCCTGTTAAAAAGCGCAGGCACAATTACAGAGCCCCACTCAACCATGTCATGACTCTGGCAACTGGCCTGCAGAGGCTATAAGACTGTCAAAAACAAAGTGCATTCAGAAAACTCAAGGCTGATTATAGTTTTCAAATGTCTTCTGGAAAACAAACTGAGTTTTCTTTGGTGGTTAAACATTTTGAACACTTTGGCTCGTTCAGTTATATTAGACCATGAACAGACAAAGGATGCATTTGGATAAAGACTGACTATAACAAAAGACAAAAAAGAAAGAAAGAAATTACACTGCTTCAGGTATAAAGACTGCAAATTGCACCCACCTAGAGCAAGTAGTACTGTAATATGTTGAGGGCTAATGCAAGCTGAATAGCTATCAGCCTAAATGTATGCTACAAAAACGTGCTAACATGCTGGTGTTTAGCAGTTTATGGTGTTGACAGGCTAGCAGGCTAAAACCAACAAATGCCCCCCCTCCAAAATACTAAAGACATGACCTCAGTGTCCTCAACGGCACAGTAGCAACTACCCTGCAAATGGCTGTTAATACATGAACTGCAATACACAAGTCTCAGCCTCCGTTGCTATGAAGAAGAAGCCAATCAGGAATTTAGGCTGTAGCAACTCCAAAATGCAAAAGTTGCAATCAACACATCCTCACTCCACATTGTCATGTGTCAGTGACAGTGTGTCAATTTCCACTTGTTACATGCATAGTCTTTTCAAAATAAACTTCCTTGTTCACAGAAAATGCACAGTTTCTGCTCTTTACATGCATAGTATCTTTTCAAAATAAATTCCCATCTTCATAGAAAATGTAAAGTCTCTGCTCATTACATTCATAGTGTCTTTTCAAAATAAACGTCCGTGTTCACAGGAAACATACAGTTTCCGCTCGTCACATGAATAGTGTCTTTTCAAAATAAACTTCGGTGTTCACAGGAAATGTAAAGTGTCTGCTCAATACATGCATCGTGGGGTTTTTGCAATCGGAAACAATCCCAAATTGAACTCAATTCCGTTGCTAAATAGTTTCCACAAAGTATAAACTTCTTCCTGTTGACATATATTGCACACACAACAGATTTAAGCTCTGTGAATCACTGCTTCTAATTGAAAAACACTGTTGGGTTTGTAGTTTACTTGTCCCCTCACATCTTTATATATAGCCAGGCTTTTGACTTTTTATCCAACAACCAAATATTTTCTACTGCGGTTGGTAATCTGTTGTATGGATGATTCAACTAGGAGAGTTTCATATTTATTGAATCCTTGGAAGTGCTCCAACTGCTAATCAAATAAATTAATTGGTCATTTAGTTCTGCAACTCTGGGTGCCTTAAATATGTCCTTCCACTTTGCAACTCTTTTCTTGTGAGAAAAGAAAAGTCTGAACCACAGCAATTTGGTTGGACAGGATTAAGAGGATGATGAAGAGGCTGGTATCACACTTGATGATGACCTGCCTGTATACTAGCCAGAAAACATTTGGCAATGATTGAATTTCAAATGTAGTAACATCAGTTTATATGAGCAGCCTTCAGAAATACAGCTTCTCTCTCTACAAAACAGTAAACTCTAGTTGTACCGATGCTTAATAGAGAGCCTATCCTTAGTCTTAGTCGGTCCAGTCAGACTTATCCCAACACAGTCTCACAGCAGCTCAGCAAGACTTTCAACAACATATTTTTCGTGCATTTTCCTACGAATGTCCAGCAACATGTGACGCACATGTCAATTTCCGCCCCTATCTTTTCATAATAAAACTACTTAGTTAGATTTAGGAATAGATCGTCCTTGTTAGGGTTAGGCAACAAAACTACTTAGGTTCAGGAAAAGATCGCGGTTAGTGTTAAAATAACTCCGGCTGTGCTGTAACTTAAGTACGAAAGTCACGTGACCAATAAATTAACTTTGATTTGTGGTTTTACACGGAACATGAACACCGGGCGAAAGTCCTGTGTGTTTTGATCCACCCATCCACCCCGACCTCCTCCCTATGTGGCGTTCGCCGCTCTTTATACTTCCCGGTTCACAATTACGCGGATTACATGCAAATTGATTTTTGTGCTGACCATCACGAAAGAAATGTGAAATACACGTCTATGTACACAAATCAATTAATTAAATTGTATGACTATTTCATAAACTGCTGTGTGACTGGGCTGCTTATCCTAATAAAAGTCTGCATCTATTTCATAGAGCCTTTTTCTGAGAAGCTTGAAGGACGACCTCACAGTTTGGTTGATGTAATCCTGTTGCTGTTCTAGAAAGGTAAACCCTTTCAGGTAGTCCTTTCTTATCCAGCAGACACACACCATCCTGTACAATGTGTGTGTGGGTATATGTGATTGAACAGCCAGATTACTTTTGGTTATCATCCAGAGAAGCGTCAGGTTTCAGCCATTCTAATAATCCATCTTTTTGTCAAGGTTTTCCATGTTGCCAAGATCCATCTAATAAATCCTGTGAGCGAATTTTGCCAGCAAATTTGTGATACAAACATGCGATGTGCCAGATTGTAGATTAATCATATGAAAGAAAAAATAAGTTTGTCAGTTTAAAGCTGCACGAGGAAAGTTTATACGTGCTGGCAGCTCCAAATAGCAGCGAAAGATAACTGTTGTCACAATTTTGAGTGTCTGAGCGTCAGCATCCACAAATAATGCAACATGACATCAGTGGATTGTACACATCATGCTTGGGTTTACCAAGCTGTCAGCCTGTGACACGTTTTATCAAAGTGTAGCAGAGGAAAGAGAGAAGCAGAAGATGTGATGCTGGTGAGTCCAGCTCTCTCTGCTTAGTAATCACGCAATGCTGTTTAGGAGGCAGCAGTAGTGTATCCCCCCCCCACCCCACAAATCCCACTCAACCCCATCCCTCCCTCCTGTGTGTGTTGGAAGATTACACCACTGAACACAGCTGACAACTGCAAATAGCGGTGAGGCAAAGAGGGCAGTGCTCAGTCAGGAGGGTCTCAGTTAGGAGGATTGGGGCTGTCCTCACTGTTGCAGCCTCATTTTGTGATTTCTGACATTGAAAAGATAAGAGAAAGATATCTGTACAACATAGGTTAAGACCTAAATGATTCATTTGGATACACAGTGTGACTGAGGGATAGAAAATTTGTTCCAAGGGAAAAAGAAGCCATCAGAATGATTGTCCTCGTCCCCCTCAGGGCCTGCAGTACCTACGTATAGTACACTTTGGATTTTTGTCTAACAGATGGCAACACAGCTGTGCAGTCATGTTCATGTGAAAGTTAACCTTGTACGACAAACTCCTACTCGCAAAACGCACCTTGTTTTTGACACTATCTCTCTGCCATGCCTGCCTATGTTTGTCTGTTTCTTTTTTCCTCTCACTCGTGGTACGTTCCAATCATAGACTTTATACAGTATAAGAACTGGATGTAGTCACCGTGACATCACCCGTTGGTTTGTGGACTGCCGTTTTGAAGCCTCAAGTTCGCCATTTTTGCCGTCGTCATTTTGGTTTTTGGCCATCAGCATCTTGTTTTTTTGCAACCAGAAATGACACAAGATGATGGAGCTAAGTACAACCAAACACTGGATAATTAATTAATTTCCCATAGTTATGGGACTACTAAAAGGGACAAAAAATGGGCTAAAGTCATAGGCTGTATATAAGAAGTGGACATATCACCGTGACGTCACCCATTAGTTTGTGGATTATCGTTTTGAAGCATAGAGTCCGGCATTTTTGCTGACTAAGACATTTTTTGGCGACCAAAATAAAAGTTCTAAGATAAACTCTCAGACCAGACAACGCCTTGGTAGCGATCAATCACAAGGTAGCCACGCCTTAAAAGCATACCCTGCTTTGTGGTCTATTTGACTCTAAATGGGACCATAATTTACTAAATGAACATCATGCTGTATTGAAGAAGACTTGAAACTAGCGATTGAGGCCATAAACTCATGTTTACAATGTTTACTGAGGTAATAAATCAAGTGAGAAGTAGGCTCATTTTCTCATAGATGGATACCCAGGCCAAGACTTCCTCTTTCATGCGCCGTCCATTGTTTACAGTCTAATTAGTAAGACGCGAAAATTGAGTTAGTTTTTGAAAATGTTTAGGTACCCAAACTAGTCTCACGGGAAGGCATATAAATAGCAAGACATTACATGGACATTCCACGTGTCATGAGGACGCATTTTAGCCTTTTCACGTGTCATTTGTACGCCATGCAACTAAACTACAGTAACGTCACGGTTAGGCTTGAAATAAGTATGTAAATTAAGTAAAATATGCACAGAAACAAAGTAACAAATGTGACTAGACATTAACAAAACACAAAACACCAGTCTCCTGGTTAAAATGTCTGTTTGTTGGACCCATCCATCTCCCTACCCGCCTGCTATTTCTAGCTTTTCTTTTTATTCGTCACTAGCTCTGAGTGTGGCATATGGTGTACAAATGGCATGTCAAAAGCAAGAAAGACGTTCGTATTGCACGCTAAATGCCTCGTGCATTATCATGGCATTCGTACACCTTTTCAATACTACTCGGACTACAACCAAAAACAAAAACGCTTCCGATACCAAATTGGTCCCGTTGTCTACAGATTCTGCATCATATGCAGATATCTGTTTATAGAGATTAGCAAAATATTAAACTATTATTTTAATTCTTAAGACTCTTAGATCCTAAAAAATTAAGTTACTGACTAAGTTGTCAATTACAAGAAGGCAAATAAGTGTATGTCCCAGAATATCAAACTATTCCTTTAAAGTTCAATCTTCATACAAAATAAAATTCCTCATTATTATTATTATAAGTCAAAATGTTTCAACATGTCTTGTTTGTTTCACATTACTGATATGTTTGAACATACAGGTCCACCAGCTGACCTTAGAAACTCACTGGTCAACATAGCAACAATCAATGTCCATCAACAGTCAATACCATATGTCTGCTTTTTTCCCACTGACAGGAAATCACTTCCATAAATACATGTTCCCTTTCAGGAAATGGACAAAAAAAAATCAATCGGTGTAATCTAGAGTTTCTCCATGGGACTGCGTATATGTATTTATTATACAAGCATAACATGTGTGTGACAGTGTGAATGCCTTGTTGTTACCCTGAGACCCTCTTAATGGTGTGGTATCATTCCATATCATAAAGCTTTTAAAGAAATGAATAGCTTTTGATACTTGCACCATTTCTTCTGCTTAGGCACACATTACTCCATTAGTAAATATGTGCAATATGTAAAAAAAATGCTGCTGTTGATTTTAATGTATGTGTGGCATTTGAAGTACTACACAGTTGAGATTAAATAGATCAAACTCTATGCGGTTTTAAGTCTCATACGATGACTGCCAAACCTACTAATGCTGTATTCAGACGAAGAGCGAAGCAAAGCGCTTTACTAGCGCAAGTTGGACCGCTGGTATCTTTTGTGTTCATTCCCGTCGGAGAGGAGAAGGTGATTGTCTCCATATATACCAACAACTTTTCTTTCGGCCGTTTCGGCCGTCAACCATAGAAGAAATAACCACTGATGCTGCTTTGTACGAGTTGTGGAAGTTCCAGATATGTCAAAAAACCAAACGCTGTTGTGTATGGGTTCATAACATCACCCGGTGGCGAGTTATATTCACATTAGGCACCATTACACTGACTGTATCCAGCAAGCCACACGTTGCTACTGCCGTATGAACCGAAAATAAACAGATTGAGCTGTGATTTAATTGCGATAAACGGATCAAAAGGATGCTGAAATAACTACATAATGATGTTGATTTGTAAAACGTCTGAATTCATGCTTTGTCAGGTCTGTCCGCAAGACAACAAGCAAACAACTTTTAAAATCCTTGTTTTCTGAATGGAGTTCGGATCAATCGGTGCCAGGCTAGGCAGCTGCTCCATCAACACTCAACATAACGTCATCTAGGCATAAATACCATATACCATAGACAGTCTGTGGTTTAAACACATACATTTATACAGTTTCGTCCGGTCTCTGTACAAATATGAGGTATAATTGTAGAGCTATGGGTGACCACAAATAGCTACAATATTTTTTTCCTGCATTTCTGATTTCAACTCTCGCGAAACGCAATTTTTCCGTGTTTGCGTCACGCCATGTTGCCTGGCACAAATTTGCGTCTATTGTTCTCTTTGCATAAACTTTGTATACAATTGCATCGCGCGATACGTTAGCTTTGCTCCTGGTGTGAACACAACATAAGAAAAGATGTGAGCTTAATTTTTAGACTCTGATGGAACCCACAATCAAGAATCAAATTACTACTGTTATCCTCATTGAAGAAAACACAATATCTTGCTTTTGGAGAAGAGAAAGAAAAGCTTGAATTCCCATTTTGCTGGAGAGTACTTTAAAGCAATAAGCCATAGATGTGCACACTAAATAAATATGTTTACTCTTTTTCTATAATGCCATTTGATTGATACCGCTACAAGTGATTCAACCAATTGTTGGTTCTTAAAAGCTTTTATATTTGCTGTTCTAAACACCCAATGAGGTACTATCTACTTCTCTTAAAAAATAAAATACAATCTCTGTTCTGCTGATGAAGTGATGTCCTTTTATACTCACAGAAGCAACAGCACATTTTATTTTATGAGTACACAAAAGCCAAAGTAATGTAACAATTTGCAGTCTGCACTGGGTGCCTATTATACACAGTCTCTAAACAATGATGTACAAAACACTAAAGCAATGGATGCATATAAACACATTTTAGTTCAGCTTGAGTCTGTTCATTTTGTTTCAGGTGTACTGGGTGGTAAAAAGTATAAAATCAACTGTGTAATTCAACAGCATGTAGTTAATGAAATAATATGTTGAACAAATAACTAGAACAATTCATGTAGAAACAGTAGCTGCAGTCCTTCTTTACGTGCAAATGAACACTAATGTTCCATGATAGACGCTTCCTCTGAGATCTTTATTTACAGGTATTAGTATTGCTGTCATGGGGTTACCCCATGCCTTCTAATAAGTAGGTTGCACACAGCTCCTACACACATTCAAGGGACAGACAATTACATTTTTTAGCATAGTAAGCTAGCATTAACAAACAGTCATTTCAACTTGCTGAGCTATGCCTGTTAACAGTTATCATAACCAGTTGTAAGAAATACATCGAGACACAAAGTTTAACTTCAAGGTCCTTTATTGAAATGTCCTTGTGTTACCAAGTGTTTTCTGTGTTCATCCATATGTTACCACCTTCATGCAGAGTTGCCTGGTCTGACTGTCAAACAGGAAGTGGCAGAGTCCAAGGGCATAAGTAGAGGGGGGGGACCCAGAATGTTCCCTGTGTAAGCCAGTATAGGGGTGTTTCCATTAGTTCTGCTGAAATGCTCTTGTAGGGCTCTTAGATAATTATGCAGTCATCATTTTTCCGTGTCGGAATAGATTGAGTGATGTGTTGACGTACACAGACATGTTTTCATAAGTAAATATTGTATATGTTGGTTGATTGATTTTAATTAACTGTGGTTTGTCTCGGAGGAGGGGCTTCCAGTATAAAGTCAGGGGCATGGAGCTCCTCTCGAGAAAAGGCAGCGAGTGCTAGAGCCCTATTGTCAGGGGCCTAGTGTTGGTCGGTTTCTTTAGTGATGGCGAGATGAAGCGTCATGAAGCTCTCCAGCAAATTGGTGCGCAAAAGGGTTCATTCACGAGGCTTCATCTGGGCTTCATACAAAACCACCTATTAGTCAAAGAGTGTAAAACAGGCAGATATATTACAGACGATAGACAGTGGTTTAACCAGGCAGACGGCATTGAATATGCTTGTGTAACTATAGGAAAGTGATAGAGGAGAGACTTTATTTGTTTTTATCCAGGAACAATGATTTCTCAACTGTGTTTCAGTTTCAGGTGGCTTCAATTAAATCATTGATCTAAGACGATACAAGCCTCGATTCACAGAAAACTAATAAACACAGTTAGTTGGTTAGGTTTAGTAAAAACATCATCGTTTGGCTTAAAATTACTACGAAATTGAAGCAAAACAACAACAACAACAAAAACGCAACAAACCTACCTGTTTTGGAAACAAAACTACTTAGGCAACGAAAACTTCTTTGTTAGGTTTAGTAAAAATCATCATGGTTTGGCTTAAAATTACTACATTTGTTACATTATTTAAGCTACAGATGTAAATTAAAATAAGTGAATGTCGACTCTTGGTTTCACACGGGACACAAACAACAAACTTCTGTGTGAAAATCCTGTGTTTGTTTGATTCATACTCCACTCCGACCTCCTCCCTACGTGGACTTCCACAGATTTTCATTCGAAACGTATAACGTCAAAAACAAATGTAATACGCGACAAAATACATTTCCCCCAAAACTTAATTCACAATGTAGTTTTGTTGCATAGGAATGTCATTTTTAGGAGACAAGGCTGTTAAGGAAAGACAAAAACTCTTCAGACACCGAGTATCACCCTATGTACACTGCTTCAACGTTGAGAAATCCAAAGCTTGACAGGCCTGCTGGGCCTAGTTAACGTTTGCTATAGACATTTGGTGTTTGGTTGAGGAATTTAATGAAAGGTTATGATGTTCAATATACACAGCATTTTACAAATAACTTACATAAGTAGTACTTATGCTTGATATGCCACACATGAAATGAAAAGCCAAGTAACCTCACTGTATTTTCCAGAGGAAAATACAGTGAAATAATGAAATTAAATTCAAATAATGAATTTCACAGTTCTATATGTCTTCACCAATGCACTGTGGAACTGAATGTGCTAGTTGGTATTTCAGCGGCGTCTTTTGTTCCATGCATTGAATGGTAGATGTTGTTGCAAGCTTGTTAAAGGCCATGAGTAAATGGATGTGGACCTTGAGCATCATCCATGGTTCTCACCTCTTTGTGACTGAACCTCTTCTATACCTGAAAGGTCACCTCTGCCTTTCCTCAGCCTGGCTTTCTCTGCCCAGCAACCACAATACTCCACACACATGACACACACTTTAATGGGAAACTGTCTGTTGCCAGATAGGAAATTATACTGAACTTTTCAACTGCATCCAGCCAGCACTATGTGCATTTAATTTGTATATTTTTCCCCAGTTTTTGAAAATGCTTACCCACCGCAATTGTCCCATGTCAGGGGGAAGCAAGATCAAAAGAAAATGAAAGAGGCAGCTTCTTTGGGTTTGCAGGGCTTTTCAGTTGCAGATGCTGTCCATTAAAACGAGTCCATGAGAGAAGCTGTCTGTCATCGCTGACAGCACTCGCCGTGAGGCCTTGTGGGGATTAGCTCCAGAGTGCTGAGAGGGTCAGAACAGTATGCATCAAGTCTGCAATTATTTGGGTAAAATAAACACCTTTTTTTACTGTGTTTCCCGCAGTTTTTACTGCAGTGCTGATTGAATGCTAAAATAATGGGCCTGCTCCAAAACATGTGACAGCTGAGAGGAAAAGGTCTGTTTGTGATATGAATGTGAAATGGCAATTTACATTTTTTTCCATCTTTACGTCAGAAAAATTAAAAAATTTAGCTGAAAAATTGTTGGTTCAGAGACAGCAACCACATCGCCATCAGGGGGCAACTACTCTGGTAGCAAAAATAAGTCAGTTTGTATGGAAGTCTATGAGAACATGACCCTAATTCTCACTTGATTTGGTCTTAATCACTAGTTTCAAGTCTTCTTCAATACAGCATGATGTTCATTTAGTAAATTATGGTTCTATTGAGAGTCAAATAGACCGTAAAATAGGGTATGCTTTCGGACGTGGCTACCTTGTGATTGACAGGTTGGTACAGTTCATGAAAGTTAATTGTAACATTTTGGTCCCCTTAAAGAAAAGTCTTATTCAGTGTTCGGTTGTACTTAGCTCCACCCTCTCGTGTCACTTCTTTTTGCAAAAAAAACCCAAGATGGCGACAGCCAAAAACCAAGATGACGATAGCCAAAATGCCATACTCAAGGCTTCAAAATCATAGTCCACAAATCAAAGGGTGACGTCACGGTGACTACGTCCACTTCGTATATACAGTCTATAGCTCGGCCCAATAGGTCCTTGGTTGTTGTATGACTTGTTTGCTTACTTACTGTACATATTTGTCACATGTTCCTCTTTTTCTTTTTGGATAGCTTCCTCTTTAGTTTTGTATTTGGCTGAGCTCTTGTTTTACTTATACCTCCGTGTGGCATTTCTATAGTATTAAAACGCTATATAGCAGTACCGTACTGTCAAATGTCTATAACATTTGGTCCCATCATAAATGTGGCTCATTTTATGAACACAGTGTTTGTGAAAATGTAAATTCCTCCACTGTTGTTTATTTTTTTTCTTAATGATAATCGCAGAGTATCCATGAATCACTTTCTGTTTTGCCTGTCATTTCATTCTAATTATCTCTGTGTAACGCACAGTCAAGATGCGGTGGCACTTCATGATATAATTACAAACTGGTATCAAGAAGGAGAGAAGTTATTTATACATGTTTTCTTCTCCTAATTAGGAGTTATTGAAAAGTGGAGCGTACACATGAAGGGGTGTTAAAAGGTGGCTGAAGATAAGGAGTCATCATGCTGCAACCAGCATCTAGCACACTTATGAATAATGATGAGTGATAGCACAGACATGTAGTTAACATAAAAACATTACAACCATCCCTCCCCGTGGTTCTGTTGAGTTGCCATTAATACATGTTGCTAGTGTTGAAAAAATAAGATTGAAATTGATTTTTAGGTTTTGAGTTTATTAGGAATTAATGATACAAATGTCTGGGGGAATTAAAAGCTCGTTGGATGAAGCCAAGTGTGGCCATCCATTTGAGGAGTCAGCCAGGTGTGAGGTTCTGTTAAGACTTTCATACAGGCGGCTGATTTCGACAGCCAAGTCTGACGAGTCGAGCAATTGCAGCTTGTGGAATATTTCTTTTTTTCCAAAACTGTGTCATCTTTTACCAAAACAGTACAGACATCATGGGGAAAGGGAACAAATTAGACAAAAAGATAAAGACATACACCAAGATACAGCTAGAGGAAGACACTGTCAGTAAACATGCAAGACCAAAACTTTGATCCTACATTTTCACATTTACACATACCATTGCTTACTGCGTATGCATGTGCCCCACTTGATCTAGTTTCCACTGCATGCACCACGGCGTATCTGTAATGACAGCTTATAAGTATGTGCGTCATTAAAAATAGCTTCTTAGCTGTTTAATCCCGGGCTTCATTCAGAGAATCCTCTTGTGATTTCTCACACCTTCTTTGCATTGCAAAATACATGCATATGAATTTTATAATGGAGAATATTAATGTAAAAAATTCTCAAGGATGATAATGAGACCAGCTCATCAAGTGAGCATTTTTTTTTTTTGCCTCTATGGTCCAGGGACCATGGTAGAATTTTGATTTGACCTGTGTTAATAGAGCAACTACACAACACAACTGCAGTTGTGTTTATGTTTTGTAGGTGATTCATAAGTACATGAACATTTTTTCTGGATGTGAAGAGTATCTTATTTTAATGTTTGAAATGTTATTGTTGTAATGGTTGAACTTCATCAAATGTTAACATGAAATCAAACACGGAAATCATCTTGCAGCTCAGTGCTACCAAATATTGTCTGATGTAGGCAACAAAAAATATGTAAAGCCGTGGTGCTGCATCTAAGCTGATCGTCATCTCAAATTCAAACTGACCTTTGTTTTCTTTTGTTTTTGCAGGTCCTCTTTGTATGAACTAACATGGACAAAGTGGTCATCAGTCTCCTGCTTCTGGGAACCGCAGTTACGATGGTCCATGCATGTCCCAAATACTGTGTCTGCCAGAACCTCTCGGAGTCTCTGGGGACTCTGTGCCCCTCCAAAGGCCTGCTTTTCGTCCCGATGGACATCGACCGGCGAACTGTGGAGCTCCGGCTGGGCGGCAACTTCATCCTCAAGGTCACCACTGTTGACTTTGCCAATATGTCTGGTCTTGTTGATCTCACCTTGTCCCGCAACACCATCAGCACCATCCAGCCTTTCTCTTTCATCGACCTGGAGACCCTGAGATCCCTGCACCTTGACAGTAACCGGTTGACTCAGCTGGGACCGGACGACCTCCGAGGGCTGCTCAACCTGCAGCACCTGATCCTCAACAACAACCAGCTGAGTCGGCTCTCAGACACGGCCTTTGACGACTCGTTATTGACACTGGAGGATCTGGATTTGTCGTACAACAACTTGCGCAGTGTGCCTTGGGATGCCATCCGCAAGATGGTCAACATACATCAGATGAGTCTAGATCATAACCTCATCTACTACATTGACGAGGGGACTTTTACAGATCTGGATAAACTGGCCCGCTTGGACCTCACCTCCAACCGCCTCCAGAAGCTCCCTCCGGACCCCATCTTTGGGCGCTCCCAGAGCAATGTAATTATGAGCACTCCTTACGCACCTCCACTCTCTCTAAGCTTTGGTGGAAACCCATTGCACTGCAACTGTGAAGTGCTTTGGCTTCGAAGGCTGGAGCGCGAGGATGATATGGAAACCTGCGCTTCTCCCGCTAGCCTAAAGGGGCGTTACTTTTGGTCCGTTCGTGAGGAGGAGTTTGTTTGTGAGCCCCCTCTGATCACGCAGCATACGCACAAGTTACTAGTGCTGGAAGGCCAAATGGCCAGCCTGCGATGCAAAGCAGTTGGGGATCCGATGCCAACTGTGCATTGGGTTGCTCCTGATGACCGTTTGATCAGCAACTCCTCCCGAGCAACGGTATACGAAAATGGCACCCTGGACATTACAATCACCACATCCAAGGATTACGGGACCTTTACTTGCATAGCCGCCAATGCTGCTGGGGAATCGATGGCCTCCATCGAGCTGTCCATCATTCAACTCCCCCATCTGAGTAATGGTACAAACCGTACCACACAGTCCAAGTCGGGGCTTTCAGACATAACAAGCTCTACCAAGATCAGTAAAGGGGAGCCTAAACCTCCACCAGAGAAGGCGGTGTCTGTATCAGAAGTGACTGCCATCTCTGCTCTGGTCAAGTGGACTGTTAACAAATCAACTCCAAAGGTCAAAATGTATCAGCTTCAGTACAATTGTTCTGACGATGAAGTCCTCATTTACAGGTAAGAACCATTAATGAAACTCGATTACATCCAAGTACGAGCTGAGACCTTTCTGGTCAAAGTGGTAAATTAAGCCCAAGGTATAATCTTCAACTTCAGAAAGCTCGCTGCTCAGCTTCTTCAGCCAATTGCTAATTGTTTGCCGGTTGAGCACTTGAGACCGTCAATTTCTTTGAAGTGTTACTCGGATATCAACATTCATTTTTCTTAATCCTTCTTGAGAGATTTTCTTTTTTTTCCTTTTAAATCGACAATTGCTTTCACCAAAAGAATGAACAGGGAGTCAAGCACATTTTTTAAGAACAGTGAAACCCAAAGTGAAATCCTTGCCGCGAACCATTAATTAGAAATCCAAGAAGAAGAAGGATTATAGGCCCTCATTTTAATATATCCTTCCTAAGCTGCTCAAGTCCATAAAGTGTAAGTTTGGGAGACTGCAGCTGGAGATCTTTGGGCTCTGTGAAATCAATTTCCTATGTCAAATAAGACAGTGAAAGTAGCGGCATTCAACCAAGGTAATTGAACTGGAAATTTAGAAGAGGCTTATCGTTTAACATCAAATCAATTTGGGGAAGACGATAGAAAAAATATGCTGGGCTTTGCAAACAAATATACATATTTTTTATGAATATTTTATGTAAATCTATAGGTTCCACTTCATCTGACAGCTCTTTGACTTTTTCAAATGGCAACCGTTAGTATGCTAAAAGTGGTATTTACGGCATCAGAATAGTGTGAAAATTGGCAAAGTGGCCTGCTGTGGATGGCAGTTAAAGCAATTTTGTGTCAGCGTCATGCTTCCTCCAACACTGACAATTGATGGCGAATCCCTTTAGCAACAACTCATCCAATAACTTATTCTGTGCTATAGTCCTGTTTACCTGCATTGTGCATTCCAGCAAGAGACCATTTAATGAAAGATAATTGACAGAATAAGAGATGTCTGGTTATTAGCTGGGAATATGAGATTAGAACTGTACACACTATTGAAGAAAGATATTGCTTTGCTCAAACACTGTGAATGCAATCAATAATAAGGTGTTTATCTGGTTTCCTTGCTTGCACACAGCTTGCCATGTCAGGTTGTCATGCCAGAAAAAAACTGAGTTTGAATTTTCATTACCTTTTTTTTTTTCCCGGCGATGGAAACGCCGGATAACTCATCTGCATTTCTTGTAAATACCTTTTTATGAATTTGATCAAATGTCTACAAAATTGCAAACATAACACTGATGTGTGCTTTATAAACTTCACCTTTTCCTATCATTAATTTATTCAGCAGCTAAATGATTTCCCTGAAAAGTGATTGTTTTAATGGAATTCCTGACATTAGTCAAGAAATCATTACTTCAAACTTAAAAATTGCCATCATCATCTGCTTTAAAATGTTTTCTATTTCATAATCAGTGCACATGGTGTGTAGTTTATATGCAGTAAAAAAAAGGCCAAAAGCAATAGATGTATGTGCTCTTATATAACAACGGCTGTGCAATCCTTTTAGAAGACAAATTAGGAGCTGGAAGGAAAAGATAACGTGAACAGAGAGGCCAACTACTGTTTTTGAATTAATATTGGTATGACTTCATTGCTTGCACATGCACACCTACTGCGCTCCTCTCGTTGGCTGACACAGTTTCCCGGGGCACTGCCGGCACTCAAGCAATGGCATGATTAAAAATCAATCAGAGCCACGTGGGGGGGGGGTAGAAATATTGCACGATTTCTCTCAAACATGTGAGCCAACGCAGCTTCTTCCTAGTTAAGGCAATTAGGGATGAATAATGGACTGCGGCCCCACTGGTGTCTGGGCTCTGTGGTGGAGGCGATTCAGAGGGTTCAAAGATATGGATGCATGCGCTCTAGGAGAACAGACACAAAGAGGGCCATTGTCAGCCACAGTTACTGTACAGTATGTTACAGCCATTGATTTTTACTCCATGTTTATTGCCTAAGTAGTATGTACTATACATGCAGTGTTCCCAACCTTTTCTGTCAGATGTACCCCAAGCAGATGAGCTGAAGTACCCCTTCACTGATACCACCAGCCATGTCCAATTTATTTTAACACTATTAGTCAGTGGATATTGATGCAAATACTTTATCATACAAGATATAGTGATCTTAGTGATGTGTGGGTTGACCCACAGGGTTGACGGGTGGGTTCGGGTAAGCTTACTTGAAAATATCACAGGTTTTTGCGGGCTGGTCAAAAAGTCACAAAACAGTGTTCCAAGAATGTTATTAATAACTTACAGAAACATCACGTGCAATAGTCCACCGCATCCTTTACCTTATCTTCTCCTTTCTCTGTCAAAAATAAGTTGTTATGGTACTCTACATAGACCGATGAGTTTGTTGAATTAAATGCTTCTATCACCGGCTATCTACCTAACACAAAGGTTCCTACAGCATTTCATTGATACACCTTAGAGAATCAATACTGCAGATTGACTTCCATTTCAGCCAAAAGCAGTGGGACTTAGTTAATCATATCAACGACTATCAACATCTGGAATAATAGCAGAGTGAGTTGAAACAACTGAATGCTTGTTAAATGGCATGTACAAGAAATTACATTCAGCCAAAACAATATTTAAAAAAGTGGCCATTGAATACTTATCTCACTGCTATTGCTTCATGCATACCAAATGGGATGAACTGGGACCAACGAAGTCATCTTTCTGAATTACTCTGTGCATATAAATAGCTACTTAGCATGCTTAATTTTGGCAATTTCTTTGATCTACCCCAGCATAACAGACTCAGAGTCAGTGTTGCTTTTAACACTCTTTGTCTTGAACTCCCATAGCAAGAGGTCTGCATTTTAATGCTGTATCTTTCTGTTTCTCTGTCTCCTGTCAGGATGATTCCCATGACTAACAGAGCCTTCGTAGTCACAAATCTTGTCCCGGGGATGCAGTATGACCTGTGTGTCTTGGCCATCTGGGAAGACACCGCCACCACCCTCACCGCCACCAACATCGTCGGCTGCGTCCAGTTCATCACCAGGGAGGACTACCCGCAGTGCCAGTCCCTCCACAGTGGCTTCCTGGGTGGCACCATGATCCTGGTCATCGGGGGCATCATCGTGGCCACGCTGCTGGTGTTCATCATCATCCTCATGGTGCGGTACAAGGTGACCAACGGCATCCCGACTAGCAAGTTACCCAGCGTGAGCAACACGTACTCGCAGACTAACGGGGGGTTGAACAGGTTCAACGGTGCCCCGCCGCAGGTCAAATCCACGGTGGTGGTCATGCGTGAGGAAATGGTAGAGTTCAAGTGCGGATCCCTCCAGAGCAGTCTCTCTTCATCCTCATCCTCTTCTAACTCATTAGACAGCCAAACAGGAAGGGGAGCTGCTGGCGACCGCTACAGCATGCAGGGCAGCGAATGCAGCACCCTGCCCAGTAGCAAGTTCAGAAGGCACAGGCACGGTGCCAAAGCACGGCCGAACCTGGACCACCTTTTAGGGGCCTTCACCTCACTGGAGTTGCGAGGGGTAGGGAGGGAACACCACGGGGCCTCTGCCCCCCCCACCACTTCCAACGCTGTGATGACGGTGGCTATGGTGCCCCCGTCCGATAAAGAACCCCTGCTCGGGAGGGCCGAGTCCACCACCATGCTGGGACGTCTATTAGGGATGCCCCAGGAGGGCAAGCCCAAGAGGAGTCACTCGTTTGACATGGGTCATGTGGGGGCGGCGCAGTGCCGCAGCACCTACCCTCGCAGGATCAGTAACATCTGGACTAAGCGCAGTCTGTCTGTCAACGGCATGCTGCTGCAGTATGACGACAGTGAGGACGAGAAGCCCCCTTTTGAGAGCTCCGAGTGGGTGATGGAAAGCACAGTTTGAGTTGGTCTAACCACGAGGTCCATGGCTAATAATCAGGAACGGAAGGAACACGAGTGTAGAGGCAGGATGTTCCAGAGGGAATCGGCCTTTGGGTATTGCATGAAGTTCATCCATGTGAATACTGTCTAAGTAATTATGTGAGAAAAGACTCTCAAATCGATCGATTCCTGGCCACGATCTCAAATCTCGGACTAACTGTATTTGAAATATTGTTCCCATCTCAAAAAACACCGAACCTTGGATTGTGCAGAGGGGATGACTTCCCATCCACAGGGCACGTTCTCAGAGAGTAAGAGGGGAAAAGGGAAGATGAGAAATTCAGAGTGGATTTACTACGTCTTTATCAAAAAGGACTGAATGAGGAGGATTTGCCTCGGCCGTGGTGAACTGGATGTGCATCACAATGTCTTGGACCCTCAGCATGAAATGGGACTACTGCAACAAGTAGAGGGGAAGGACCAGAGGAGCAAATAGAAAATTAAAAACAAAGTCATTTTTATTTTCAACTGTTTTTTTTCTATCATTTTTACTATTTATTATTTCAGGTGATTCATCAGCAGGCTCTTTAATGAGGTTATAATGTATCTATATCCCTTCACATACAGCCATTTCCTACCACTCAACGGTACTTTCAGTCAAATTTCAATCATTTCTTTTCAAACAGTATGGTCTTATATTCTAGATATCGGTAACACAGAACCACAATAAGCCAGTCTTGTATTTCTACCTCAGGTTATGAATCATATGAGGTTATTTAAATATGAAAGCGAATGGAAATACAACAAAACCCAAATGCACAAGAGGATTACAAATGGCTCACAACACAAAGTTCTTCGCTTGTTTGCAAATGCTTCAAAGAATTATGCGGTCCCCCAACCAATCAAATCGAGTAATGTTTCCAGCTCAGGATCAATTCCTGCTGTTCTAAAAATCTCTTTTTTGAATGCTTTGATACGCTCCCAATTGGCCAGTGCTGGTGACAGTGGTCCCTATAGACTCAAAGGCCATTGATGTGAAGAGAGTGTTTGCCTCAGGATACGGTTTCAGATGCTATCAGCACATATTACAGTCGCCAGACAGGGAATAGTCCTTGAAATCCATCAAGCCCACTTAATCATTCGCTTATCCCCGCAGCAGGATGTATTATTCGCCTCTAATTCTCTTTAGGTAACACAAACAAGAGTGTACGACAATTACTCGTTTAGCCAGGTTAAATGGCAGAATGAGACCAAATTGACTTTTATTAGCTTGATAAAGGTCATTACGCTGCTCAGGAGAGGACGTTAAGTGGAGAAAGATAACTTTTTTAAGGGCCAAAACCGCTGTAAACTCCTTGGAAATCGATTTCAGCATATTGCATGATACAGAACCTTTATTGGTTTATGTATTATTTGAAGGGATTCATCAAAGGAACCATTTATTTTTCAGCATCTTTCATATGGAGCTGTACATTGCAGTAAGATACTTTGAATTAGTGGCTATTCGGATTACTGCCTACACATCCCTTCACATTTTGATGCCTTTCTCAATATCTTGTGGGTCTCTGCTGCATTTCAAGGCGTGGGGTCTTCATCTTTTTCTTTTCTTTTTTTTTATTGTTTTCATCCCTAGGTGTACCGTTCTGTATATTGGCATTTTTTTTGTACAATAACTGGGTGAGAATGTAAAGGGGGGGGAAATCGTGCAGTAGTACTTTTATTTTCATGTGAAGCAAACAGTGAGAAGGTGCTTTACTGTGGTGTACCAACTTGGTCATTGTTAGTTGGCTCACTGAAATGGGATTTTGCATGATACTACATGTAAGATACAGTCTGTTTTTAAATGGTCAGTTCACCGGAATTACAAAAATACATACTTTCAGACGTAACTCTGATGGTATTTCGCCATGTAGGTATTTTGGGGTTTTGAGATATCCTTCTATGAGATGTCTACCTCTAACATGAGGGGTTGGGGTGTGCAATATGACAATTTATACAATGAGACAATATTTGTGAATTATCAGAGGGTTTGCCATAAAATCTAAACCACAGTTGCTACCTATTTAATACCTCTGGGTGTATTAACTCTTTGTGGGCAATTTTGCAAATCTATGACTGTTTCATAGCAATATTGGATTTCATGTGATTTTTGCATCAATGTGATGTATTATGTTAAAGGATAAGTCTAGTAATATTCTATATTTTTCTCATCGTCAACAAATCCCATGAAAAGACCAAAACCAACACTGAATTGATCCTTCTAGCAAGTATTGTCATGATATGTGTTATTCCTTTCTGACGCAGAGCTCTATTGTTGTACAGAAACACAAACAGGTGACATGTTCTTTCATTACCATGAACACAAGAACTGTAGTTTATTTTGAGTAGATCCTGCAGACAGTACACCGTCCTGTGGCAGTAAATACAAAATGTGTATTGATCCACCACTGAAAATGGTCCTAAACAATTGTGCTATATGCACCTGTTTGAGTATTATTGTCTAAAAAGCATAAAAACTATGCTCAAATCATAACATGGCAAACTGCAGCCCAACAGGCAACAACAGCTGTCAGTGTGTCAGTGTGCTGACTTGACTTTGACTTGCCCCAAACTGCATGTGATTATCATAAAGTGGGCATGTCTGTAAAGGGGAGACTCGTGGGTACCCATAGAACCCATTTTCATTCACATATCCTGAGGTCAGAAGTCAAGGGACCCCTTTGAAAATGGCCATGCCAGTTTTTCCTCGCCTAAATTTAGTGCAAGTTTGGAGCGTTATTTAGCCTCCTTTGCGACAAGCAAGTATCACATGGTTGGAACCAATGGTACCAATGGTACCAACTAGCTTTAAAACTGAGTCCGCTACAACCTAAAAATCAGAAGTTTTGTTAATGCGTTGAAGAAATTAGGGGCGTTAAAACAAATTTGCGTTAACGCGTTATTATTAACTTTGACAGCCCTAGTCTAGGGCTTCTATGGTGAAAAGTAAGAGAGTGGATCTGGTCTGCACTGCCTTTGTCAAGGTTGAAAGGAGTAATACAATTGGTCGTCTTGGTTCGGACAACGGAGCCTCCGTGTTGTTGTTTCATAAACTCAACCCATTACGCACAGTTTGATTGGTTGATGCCTTTATTCGCAGTGCAAAAGCTCAGACAAATTAACCTTATTCCAGATTAATTGCTTTTTCTGCCCATAATAGTCACGTTCCGTGTGAGAGTATTCATGACAAAAAAAACAGTTAAGTAAAATATATTGGTGTGAATTATCGCATTAAAAAAAACATTGCCAGTGTGTAAAGGCCACATACATGGTTGTTGGTTTTGGTCTTTTCATGGAGTTTCTTGTTAATAACATTGTTTACACTGGATTGACATATCGCCCACTCTTATAATGGGGGATGGATTTTGCATCTTTTTAAATAACTTTAAATGGATTAGTTATTGCAAGGGAAATCCTCTGGAAATCAACTACTTCTTGCAAACACAACTAACTGACCTCTACAACTTTAGGTCCCTTGTCACTATTTCCCCTGTAAATTTGTGCCAAATTGCACTTACCAGGAAACGTCCAAGGAATTAGGAGTACTCGAGACAGAAAATGGTTTCACTGAAACAATTCATCTCAAAGATGTTTATCTCAAAACCTGGGTAAATAAAACCAACATTTCAGATATGTTTTTTTTTTTTGTCATTTGGGTGAACTGACCCTTTAACCTGCTTTCTCTACCTGTGACATCATGTAACATCCTCTTCCACTTTGCTAACTGAGAATACAATTTAAGTGTGTACTTGACTCGACATAGTCATGACTCTCACCTGAGGTTCTAGGACAAAAACAAGAGAAAAAAAAAAAAAAACTGTTTCTGTGTGAAAACATTTTGCTACAAAAGAATATAAAATATTGATTAATTCCTATGAACCAAACTGGCTCTTCTGTGTTTTCTCTTCTCTTGCAACATCTCACAGATGTGAGAGGTGCCTTGGATTACTTTACTGGCCCTCATCCTTCTGAGCTTAAAGTGTTACCATGCTGTCCCTGCCCACAAAGTACAAAGTAGCTAATGGAGTGTCCTTCCTATCTTGCTGTCTTTGTTTACCGGGGATGAGCCAAGGGTTTTCCTCCAGAGGTCCAGCTGCTGTAATCAGGCCAGTCGCTGCTGACTCACCTCAGCGCTGCCCTTATTACAAATCACCGGTACATGCAGCTCCTGGCCAGAGCCCATAATAAGGCCTTAATTCATATAATCTGTCAGGAAAGGTGCTTACGGCAGCACAGAGTAAATATAATCTCCACAGGGGCCAAAGCGTTGCATGATAAGACAGCGATATGCACCTGCAGAAGGCTTAGGGGGAACATGACTACATGTATGTAGGAGGGTTGTTATTATCAGGAAGAAAATGGAGTAGAGGCGCTCCTGGGTCTTTGCGGTAATCACATACAAGTGCTCTTTTGATCCTTCTGGTGTACTGTGCTTATTCAATCTTGCGAAGGGCTCATTGCATCGGTGAAATATGGTCTCAAAAATGTATAAAATATAATCCTGTAGGGGTTTGTGCAAAATTAAAATGCCTTTATTTTACATGGCGACTATAGACTGTATGTAAAGATGGACGACATGACAGCTCCCCAAAAGTGAAGCCAAAACATCTTAATTGCCCCGTGGTGGCTGGCTGCAGTATAGGTCATAAACCTGCCTCCTCCATGTTAGCGGATGGGACATGGACCAAACAAAAAAATCAAAGCACACATCAAATACATTTTTCCCAATTTTTTCTGTCATTTTAGGTAGTTCTTATCACGCTGATGTGTTCATTTGTCTGATAAGTTTGGTTTCAATTAGTTATTTGATGCTATAAAAAGGGGTGAGATGTCATGATTGACTGCTGTGATTGACAGCTGCTCTGAGTTAAGTAGTCATGGAGTGGGAAGCTCGGAAATTGTATGAGAAACGAGAGTTCCCATAACCGTCATGAGACAAGTAATAGAACGTGTCAATTTGGTCATGAATGTAGTTATAGAGATATTATGCTTAGTTGTTGTGTCTTTTTTTTCCAAACTGGTGCTAACGTAGCATCTAGGTGGCTCACATTAACAAGCTGCGTCCATGCTAGGCTCGTGATTGGCTCGGGCGGGTGTGTGGGCAGGACCTTTGATACCGTGTTTCCAGCCCCCCGATCACTACTGCTCAGCCTCTGGCTCCAAATGATGACAAAATCTCCGGATGGAAGCTCACGTATCCAGGATATTTTGGCTTCACTTTTGTACAGTGGGAGGAAATGGGGAACGCATCGTCCATCTACGGCATATATACGCTCTATGATTGTGCCCGACATGGGTCTTCATCATTGTCAGCAGTAGCTTGAACACCTATATTGTGTTACATTAATCAGTAAAGTGGAGGATGTTGTTCTTCATCAAATGTGCAAGCCTATTAGTCCAAAACAAGGAAGTGATACATCATCGATAGAAAGGAGAAAAAAGGAAATTGGAAAGAAGTGAAGGAAAGAAAGAGATGAGGGCAGGGGTAAACCTAAATGATTAACAAAAATAGGTATAATAAAATGTGACTACTAAGTCAAGGTGGACCTAATACTTTTCTTATGCAGGTCTACACATGATGAGTTCTTCAATCTATAACTATAACCTGGTCCACATTGTTCTGTTCATGCCTACAAACACATATTGACTACGAAGTGGCTTTACCCTTCAATAGTTCAATATATTCAAATACATTTTTTCTATTGTTCCTGAAGTGATATTTCACAGAAAAGGAGAAAAGTCTATCTCATCATTGAGCCCGGGGTATTTTGTTGCTTTTATTTGCACAATCCAAAAGGTCTCTCATTGGAGTCGTCTTTTAAGGCGGTCGTCTCCTCTGATGTCCTTTTCAATAACTTCCAACACAATGATTTTCAGTGCTGGGGTTAGGGTTGCCATGTCCTGTTTGCTCATAATGTAATGCCAAAGCATAATCAACATTCCTTGTGCGGATGGCATTTTTATATTCTGCAACTTAGACTTTTAGTCTTCTTTTTGTTCATCCACAGGGGAACTCCAATCTGTAAACAACATAATGTGGTGTTACAATTAGCAAAATGTCTCATATATGATGATTTGGGATGAAAACGCGTTGGTATGGAGAGAAAGGATTTGGCCAAAACAGCACACCACACACTAACAGATTCCATTCATGAACAACAAGAGTCCTGATTCTCAAAACCGGAATTCTCGGATGACTTAGCGATGTCAGTTTTTTGCTGAAAATTCATGAAGAAAAAATAAAATAATGGATGATGTCATGGAGACACATTAAATAAACACTTGTGTTGTTGCCACAAATCAACAAGTTGGTCCTCCATTTCTGAGGTCCATCTATTACTGCTTTATGCTTCACGTTTTGCATAAGCTCATGCATTAGCTGCGGCCGCAATGACTGCAGTTGGTCTACTTCCTTCTCAGTCAGCTTGGTTCCCAATTGGCTATTGTTTTTCCCATGTGACTGCATCATCAGCTGTCCTCTGGTTACTCACACACATATCCGATCGTAAATATTGAAATATTTACAATTTGAAATCGGTGTGGCCAGGATGGACTTCCATGCTGATCGGGGAATGTAAAAAAAGACACTCTTAACATACCCCACACCACAGGAATATCTGGAAAGATAATCTTTAGAACCATCAAAACATTTTAAATTGCCAACCATTGTCAGGAGGGGGGAATTGGGTCAAAAATCGGCTTGATTCCTGTGTAGTATGTGCCCAGGATTAGTCGTTGGAACTTGCCAAATGGAATGTTGTCTGTAAGACTCTTTGGATGGAAACCATCTGCCCTTAAGATTGTATTGTAATCCGTGACTTTTTGATGGATAGTAGTATGTAAGTCTCCATCATCTGTTCTTATGATTTTCACATCTAGGAAGTTGATTTTGTTTTTGCTGTATTCCAAAAAAAAAAGGCTCTTCTTGGTATTGTTCAAATAGTCATGAAATTCAAGTACTACATGTTCTTCACATTGCTTTAAGAATATTAGATCAATAATGTAGCGTCCAAATCATTTAATTTTGTCCAAGTAAGTGATGGATGAACTCTAAATGAATTTCTCCTCCCACACTCCTAGAAACAGTTTGGCACAGGAGGGTGCATAAGTCACGACCATTGTTGTGTCTCACGACTGCTGTCCTGGAAGAGAAACACATTATTCTCCAATGTCCAATGACAAAATCTGTTGGGGGAACTGCCTTATCTCTCATCTGTAGGAAATGTTGCATAGCCTGTAAACCTTCTTTGTGATCAATGTGTGTGTATGATTCCACATCCATCGTAATCATGCATGCATCTCCGATGTTCTTTATCTCATCAGTTTTGTTTAACACTTGATTAGTGCCGTGAATGTAAGACTGTAGGTTTGGAACAAAAGATTTGATGTGGAGATCAATGAATTTTGAAATTGGTCTCAGAATTAAGCCATTTCCGCTGATTATAGGTCTGCCAGGCAGATTTGACTGATTTTTGTGAATCTTTGGCAACACGTAGAAACAAGGCAGTCTAGGATTCTTTTTTTCCAATACGAAAGCACGCTCTTTTGTTGATATTGCAGTTCCTCCAGTGGGTTTGTGTCGATGTGGGGGGCCGCCCCCTTGGTGTCTCCATGTTTGAAAGAAACGCAGCAAAAGTGGCCTCTTGGATGCCCCTATGATAGACATAACATGATAAAGTGCTCTCTATGGTGTCCTTCCAGTGGAGAAAACAAGATAAAATCCCCTAAGGTGTCCCTCCAGTAGAGAAAATGGTATAAAGTGCCCTGTTGGATGCCCCTATGGTAGTTGAAACATGATAAAGTGCCCTGTAGGGTTCCCTTCCAGTGGAGAAAACAAGATGAAGTGCCCTCTACGGTGCTCTTCTATTGGAGAAAATATGGTAAAATGCCCTCTAGGATGTCCTTCCAGTGGAGAAAATGGTATACAGTGCTCTCTTGGATGCCCCTATGGTAGATGAAACATGATAAAGTATCCTCTAAGGTTTCCTTCCAGTGGAGAAAACAACAAAAAGTGCCCTCTAAACATTACTTGCATTGCTTTTTATTTTTTTCACCGCTGCCCCTCAGACAGCTTGAGTCCGCCACTGATCGAGGGTGTTGATACTGTTGTTATTATCAGGCTTTGTGCTGTCACGATACCGAAGACATTCACATCAAGGCAAACACCCTTACTGAAAAGACAAATTAAAGGTGTGTTGAGAAGTCATCTGGCAGCAACACCAGTTTTATAAGAAAGTAAGTAAACTGCCTTCACCAGTGCAACTTTCACAGCAGTGATTGAGTCATCCTGTCGGCTTTATGTGTGCGAGCAGGTGAGAACATCTCACCTTGCGTGATGTGAAAATGCTTTTGGAGTAACAGCAAAACAACTGGCACAAAGGCACCTTTAACAAAGCTGACAACATTATTGTTGCATTTTCTCCCAGTCTGTTTCTCTGTGATGTCTTCAAGGAAAGCAAACCAGAGTATAAATTTAGGGATCATTACTAAGCATGTCGCAAAACTGCATGGGATTATCATGAAGTGGGCATGTCTGTAAAGGGGAGACTCGTGGGTACCCATAAAACCCATTTTCATTCACATATCTTGAGGTCAGAGGTCAAGGGACCACTTTGAAAATGGCTATGCCAGTTTTTCCTCGCCTTTAGTGTAAGTTTGGAGTGTTATTTAGCCTCCTTCCTGACAAGCTGGTATGACATGGATTCCTTAGGCTTTCTAGTTTCATATAATGCCATATATATTTACTCTGGCTTTAAAACTGAGCCTGCAACAACCTAAAAATCGCAAGTTGCGTTAATGCGTTAAAGAAATGAGTGGTGTTAAAACAAATTGGCGTTAATGCGTTATTATCGTGTTAACTTTGACAGCCCTACTAATTATTCAAGACAACATACGAATGAGTCAGTTTTGCAGGTATTTGATCATAAAGCATTGGACACTGTGAAAATATGAACTGATAATGACACAAGATGGAAGGTGAAGGGATCACCTAGGTAAGGATACATCCTTTGGCAACTCAAATGCAAACGTCTGCAGATAACTTAGGTTCAGGCAAGAAAAACATTTAGTTAGGGTAAGGGAAAATGTCATGGTTGGGCTTAAAATAAGTATGTAAACTAAGTAAAATACATACGGAAAGAACGTAACTCAACGACGTAAAACACGGCACAAACATCAATAAAAAGACAGACGTCACCAACATAATTTACAAAAAAAAATCACCAGTCAAAAACAGTCTCGAACACAGTTCTCCTGTTTGAAAGTCCTGTGTTTGTTGGACTCTCTTACCGTAGCATTTATATGCAGATGTGTTTACATTGCAGTCAGCACAGGATACATGTAGTACAAATGACATGCAAAAATTAAGAAAGGTACCCCGCTAAAGGCCTTGCGTATTATCGTAGCATTTATACGCCTTTTTGTGCGAACGGGGTGTGTTGAGAGTGCCTGGAAAGCAAAAAAAAAAAAAAGGTTGAGGTTGCTACTGAACTTGGAATATTGTTTGTAGAGAAGACACTTTTGGAACTACAAGTGTGCATTCATGAGGCAAGAGGAGGGCTATATGTGAGGATATATGGCCTACTGATCTGATATCAGTAACAAAAAGATCAGAGATTGATTGAATCATGAAAAAAAATCAGTGGGAGATCATTGGTGAAATATTTAAACACCTCTTACTAGATTATTTCAGTAAACTGAAATAAATATATATTATGATCTGCTTAATAAGTATTGATGGCTGCTTCAGTCAAATCAAAGCAAAAATGTAAAGTCGTGTGGTGGGGGAAAGACGTTTATTTTCAGTCTCTCACTCACTGTTTTGACCTGGGTTTAGTGTCTCTCTTTAGTGTGACTGATAAAACCATTTCTCACGCACTGTTTGCTGTCTGCAGTAGTGATCAGTCTGTGGTAATAAATCAGGTGCAAATGTTATTTGTGTAAATTTCCATTCCTTCCTCCCAGATTTTGCACCTCTGAACAGGATCAATTTAAAATACATATTACATGAGACTATTTTTCATCAGTGTCGGTTTTCTTCCATTTTTACAAGCACAAACATCAGTGCGGTCCTTTAGTGAGTAAGGAAAACTACAATTTCACTGTCAGTGAGTCAGTGTGCTGACTTGATTATGACTTGCCCAAACTGCATGTTGTTATCATAAAGTGGGCATGTCTATAAAGGGGAGACTCGTAGGTACCCATAGAACCCATTGTCATTCACATATCTTGAGGTCAGAGGTCAAAGGACCCCTTTGAAAAAATGGCCACGCCAGTTTTTCCTCGCCGTTAGTGTTCGTTTGGAGCGTTATTTCACCTCCTTCCTGACAAGCTACTGTGACATGATACCAATGGATTCCTTAGGTTTTCTAGTTTCATATCTTCTGGTGACTATAAATATCTGTTCAACATTTCATGGCCAATCCATCTAATAATTGTTGAGATATTTCAGTCTGGTCCGCCCGTCAGACAGAACCGACATTGGCATCTTTTCCGCCCCGCTGTTAACACGGCTGAAAACATGAAAATTGTTGCCATTTTCAATTCAGTCCAAGTTGAAGAGAAATGTTGAAGAGAAAACATGCCGCGAGTCTTTTTATTTGGCATGAGGCACTCGATTTGACAGGATTCTTGCACATGTGTGCCAACACATTCGTATTCAGTGCCATCACACATCACAAGTGGAATTACTGGTTTGATATCCTGTCTGCTTGGACAAAATCAAAATAAATACCACTTTGTGAACAACAGATGTTTGATGCATACAGAAATAAAAGAACAGTAGATCTGTTGACTATCATTGTTCATTTGACTGCGGTTGCCTACTGGGGATGCTCTCATTAATTATCTTACTCTTCTCTTATCTCTGACCTTCACTGTCGGCGTTTTATTCCAAAAACTACAACAAAGTTTTGTTTTGCAGGGCCAGTAACCCCTTTTAGGTTTTCTGAAGTACTTTTTTCTGCAGTTTCTTTTATGCAGCATTTTCACACTGGCAGCCCCGCGGTGCATCTATCCATCATCTTTTATGCTTGAGCACGGCCCGCAGCAGTGTATTTTGTCTTTTTTATAGAAGGAAAGCACACTATATTGGAGGTCATGACAAAAAAGTTTGCATAGGGGGACTCTCATATTCCCCATAAAGGTGGGTGTCCATTACAGAGAGCTCTCTGAAAGCAAACCTTATCTGTCGTCTGCTTCTGCAGCCTCATCGCCACTTTCATGGGGGGTTTCTTTATTCCCAGAATCCAATATTAATAACCTCATTATTAATAATGCCTGAGGGGAACTACTGACTGTGTGTGGGGTTTTGTGTATTTGCCAGACAAAGTTGTCTGACTGGAGAAAAGTTCGACAGCAGGATTGCAGAGTGATATTTGAGCCCGCCGTATTATTTAGTCTCGTCTCGAGTCGGGATCCCCCCTCGCTCGGTCTTAATAAGTATCTCATCCGCTGTCACTCTTTCTCCCTCTCTGTAACAAGCAATTAAGTGATACCTGCCAGATAGTGTAATAATGTGTCAGAATGCAATAAAATGCCCCTCTGGATGGCAATGAAATGCAATCACATCACCACATTATTACATTAACTGTCATTTATGGTATTTCTTCATAAAGGTGTCACACATTTTTAAGTGGTAATGTAATTCCAGATCCTGATGGATTCATGTCTGGCATTAAGAATAAATAATATATTTTGAGTTATTGCAGTAACTATGTTTACTAATTTAAGAATCAGTGGTGGAAGACGAACTCAGATCATTATCTTTAATAAAATTAGTAGGGCTGGGACAATACACCTATCTCCCGATTCGATACTATCACGATACTTGGGCGTCGATTCGATATGTATTGGGATTTTTAAGTATTGTGATTTCTACAAGTATTGCGATTCTATTGAATTATTTATTGTGATTTTTGTTAACTTTTTTAACACTAGACGATTGGAAAAAAAGTTAAATCAAACACTTCTCGGGGCTTTTACTTTGGAAAATATCTAAAATTATACAGTAAAAAAGTTAGATTTTCAGCATATATGTATTGAAGATATTGAAACCAAAACAAAAGAACTAGAATGGCACTCGGAGAGCGCAGACCTTCGCCCCCTCTCCGTACAGCTTGCACCATCATCCATGTGTATTTTTGTTTATGTTGAGATCAGCTGTAGCGGAGCATCGTAAAACACCTCATTCAAACTGGACAGAAATAAAATAAAACTCACCTAAACCGTCGTCATTACTCTTTCCAACAATCACCAAGTGTGCTTTGTTCGAACTCAACTATAATTTCACAGAGTTTAATTTGAAAAAACGCAGAATCTACAGCTGATTGCAGTCGCGGAGTCCTGGAATAAAAATAATAAAAAAATAAATCGCAATGCATAGGTGAATCCAATTTTTTTCCAGCCCTAAAAAGTAGTAATACCACAATGTAAAAATACTGTTACTAGTAAAGCATTCCAAGCTGCAGCAGACAGCTCTTTGTCAGTGAAAAGCTCTGATAAACCCACTATAAAGCATATTGTAACTCCCAACTCCTAAAGTGACGCTTGGTCAGTGGCCCTATATGTTGCAAACTATGACGCAAGTCCATCTACGTACCCTGCTAGTGTCAGTTTTGGACGTGTCAGAGACGATGTGTCAATTTCCACTCGTTACATGCATAATGTCTTTTCAAAATAAGCTTCCGTGTCCACATGGAACATACAGTTTTAGTTTTTTAACATGCATACAGTGTCATGGTTTTGAATTAGTCTGCCCATTCATTATTCATTCATTCATTCAGTTTGGTTGTTTACTGTGTTCTAATTCTGGACCTGCCTGTCCTCCTGCCAGTAGTATCACTTCACCTGGTTATTCTCCTCACTCACCTGTTCCCTATTCTCTCATTAGCTGCCCAGTATATTTACCAGCCCATTTCCACCAGCTCACAGCCAGATTGTCTTCGTGCTTCATGCCATCCAGTGTTCACAGTTAGTCTGTTCTTCGATTTAGATCTAGTTTTTTTTACCCTGTTTTGTATTGCTTCAGCCTGACCCCTTGGCACTTTGTTTTTAATGTCTGGATATTACACTTAAATCACTATCTAATGCAAATTTTGGTGAATTTAGGAGAAATCTACAGACGCAAATAGACAAAGTAGTAAAATAAATACCTAAATGTGTATAAATATCTCAAAACTGATCAGTGTATGAAAGAATTTTTTTTTTGCCTGTGGTGTCTCACCTTAATTCCTGTTTAATTATATAAAATCTGGCGAGTTTTTAGAATCAGGAGAAGAGATTCATATTTGTAACTGATAGACTTCCCCTCCTGCGATGCACCTCCATTACGCCTGAGATCCCTTCCCCTGCAGCGAGACGTTCAGTTGTCAAATATCCAATCATGGCGTGCCCGTGTTGTGCCAACACCTCTCCACCTCCATTGATTCTTCTTTCACCACCTCCAGCTTCTCATCTCTTCTGCTAAAAGTATGTCCGAGCTCAAGGACTACCGCAATGTTTTTGACCCTTTGTTCACCTCATGAGAGATGAGAGATTTGGCACTGGAATCACCTCTGTCTGCAGCTGTCGATAGCTCCGTCCTGTGAGCATGTCAATACTAGCTAGTGCAACTTGTAAAGCTCTTATCTCCATAAAACTAAAACATAAATCTCTCCGTCAAATAGTCTTATCAACAAACACACATTTCAATAAATTAAAGTCTGTTTGGGGTTTATCTTTTCCGTTTTGCAGTTGTACACCTGCCAACTCAAAATACATCATTCACTCGACAGCTGATCATAACAATCTGACTAAAAGTAAGCTTACAAATATTTGTGTTTTCCGAATTTTTCCCAGAAGAGGATAAAGTCAAAGTACAATTATTGCCATGCAGTTTGGGAAAAGCCTCAAAAACTGGAACATTAAACTCTGTTGAAAGTCTTTGAGTGACAGTGAAACAGCATTTGGACACTTCTTGCAACAGATTGTTGGAGGTAATGCAGGGAGACGTTCAGCAGCTCCAATCAGTTGGATACCAGTTTAGTTTGAGAGAAAGGATTGTTCAACAATCTGTGACAGTTTGATTGAGATGAATTAGTTAATAGATAGTAATTGTTTTTAACTTATAGCTGCACTTTTTTTCATATCTAAAATGTCCAGCTGTGGCAGGCAGCTGTTTTCAGCAAAAACAACAACAACACTGCTGTACTCTACCAGCCCAGATCCAAACAGCAGTGCTAGTTAAGGCTGGCCCACACTAAAATAGATTTCAAATCTTAACAGATTTTGAAAATGTGAGAAACCCCACACATAACGACATGTTACCAGTTGACAGTTTTGTTCCTATAGTTTGTGGAGACCAAAGATTTGGCCGAAAACAGCACAAAACACCTACTAACTAACACACTCATTCATGAACAACAAGAGTCCTGACTAAAAAAAAGGAAATAGCGCAATCAAACGTGACTTAAGTGTAAACAAACATGATGGATTCATGAAGGATGGATGGATGATGACATGAAGTCATGTTAAATAAACACTGGTGTTGTTGCCACAAATGAACAAGTTGGTCCTCCATTTCTGACGTCCACCTTACTTTATGATTCATGTTTTGCATTAGCCGTGATCGCCATGAAGGCGGTGGTTGTCCTTCCGCTTCAGTCAGCTTGGTTCTCCATTGGCTATCGATCTTTCCCATGTGACTGCGTTATCAGCTGTCTTCAGGGTTCCCCACACACAACAGGATATCCGATTGTAAATATTGAACATGTTTACTATTTACGATTTGAAATTGGTGCGGCCAGGATGGCCAGATCAAGGATGTAGAAACACTCTTAACATACCTCACACCACAAGGATCTTCAGAACCATAAAAAATTGACCATTTGTCGGGGGGGAATCTGGCCCAAAATGGGCTTGATCATTGTGTAGTGTGTACCTGGCATTAGTGACTAGGTGGTGAACAGACACAGGAGTTTCTGGAGACCAACAGACATTTGGATATTTATCATAAGTAAAGTAATCTAGTGGGAAGAAACACATTTCCAAATGACTTCTTCTTTACTTTTACTAACAATTTGAATGCATTTGTAATATTTTTTAGTGTGGTATTGCTACTTTTACATAGGTAAAGGACGTTACTTCATCCACCCCCAACTGTCCCAATAGATATTGGTCTGTTGTAGCCGCCTAAAGTCCTTTATACATCGAGGACATGACGAGCAAATTAAATACTCGCCTGCGAATATTATGTCTTAGGCTTTTATTGTAAAAGGTAAGACAGGAAGGAGCGGATCTGGTCTGTGCTGCTTTTGTCAAGATTGAAAGGAGTAATAAAGTTTGCTCTAGTTTGGTTTGGACTATGGAACTTCTGTATTGTTGTTTCATGAATAGAAACGCAACAATAGAAATAAAATAGGAGTGGAAGTCATTGAAATGTTTGCTTTGGTAATTTGACTAGTACAAAAGAAAATGGCAATTGTCGTTAGCTGTTATGGTGACAACAGAACCCACGTCACGTGGTGCAGCTTGCTGTGAAGAGAACGGACACAGCTCCCGGAGACACCTGGCTGGTTAGTTAGTTAGCTAGGTAGCTTGTCACTCTCTGGAGCGGCAGAGAGAGGCGGAAGGACCGTTTAGACCCGGCGCAATTCAAACCGTTCCGCACAACATGATTGGTTGATGCCTTCATTTGTGGTGTGAAAGCTCAGAAAAGTCGCCCTCTTTCCAAAAAAAAATGTGCTTTATTTGAGGCATTATATTCACATTCTGTGTGGAAGTACTCATGACAAAAACAGTTTGAAAAAATATACTGACATGAGAATTAATCGCACCAAAAAAATGTCCCAATGTGTACTGTAAAGGCCTTGATCCTGGTCAGCTAACACTTACTGATGAAGCACCATAGACAAAGACATATCTGCTGAATCACAACTTAACACATGAAAAATAAATCCTATCCAGGGCTTTGTCTGGAGGAAAAAGCAATGTAAATGCATTGATTCATGTCTGAGCCGTACCTCCAACAGCGAACGCCGTATAATGTAGCTCAGTACGACATCTGAAGCACGGCATGATGTATCTCAGCAGCTCACCTCAGTTCACCCCTTTGTAACACATTGTGTAAATGTCACTCAGTAAATAGAGCAGAGGAAGTGTGCGTAACCTTGAACCATTTCTCTCCGCGGCTCCCGTTCCCCAACGCGACTGACATCCGCCTCCGTGTCACCCAGCTGGTTGGGATGATGAATGAGACTAAATCATCGCATCCAACTGTAGCAGGTAGATGTGATAAACTTGTTTGCGAATCTCATGCATACAAATTTCCTCTGTAATTGAGGAGAGAGACATTTTCTTTCTCAACAACAAGCATTATGAATATTTTATGGCACACTTTCAAGTCGTAAATGGTCCAGGAAATAAGCTCCATCCAGAAATTGTATTAACTGAAATGATATTTTCTCAGGCCTATCTGCCAGGGAAGCACTCGTCCTTCGCTTATATCTATTTTATTTGCCTTTACCAGTGGGGTAAATTGGACGGAGACCAGCAACGATTCTGGTGTTTTCACACTTTTCCCAAAGAGGAAAATTAGCAGGAAAATGAATTTGATCCAGTGTGTTTGTTGTGTGTCCAGGTGATATGGGACAAATTTATACTGTGGACTCTATCATTTTCCTCTCTTCTATATCTCTATTTCATGGAATTATTGATAATCAGGCTTTCTTTTATGGAGGACGGAACCTGTCTTATAAAATAAACAAGTGGTGAAATACAAAGGGAAGATCGTGCAGAAAGAAATACAATAAATGCATAAATACATAACTAAATACACAATTTTAAAAATAAAAAACATTGATAAATAAAAAAAGAAATAAATACATTTAATACATTTATAAAAACAATTAATACATTAAAGGGAAAATTAAACAGACGAGTTAACACAATAAGGGAATTAATACAAAGATAAATAAATAAAGAAACAATTTAAAACAGAAATATCAATTTATATCACATTTTATCAATTACTTAATGGCTACATTTATTTTCAATAATATTTGTGCTACATTTAGTGACATCAAATAAATATGGGGTAAAATGCAGGGAAAGGAAAATGTGTGCAGAAATAAATAAATAAATGCATCCATACATAAATAAATACCCACATTTAAAAATAAATAGAAAATGAATAAATTAAATAAACAAATAAATAAATGCAAACAAGAATAGAAAAAGGGAAAATTAAACAGGAGAGTAAATAAATAAGGGAACTTATACAAAGATAAATACATAAAGAAGCACATTTAAACAGAAATATCAATTTATGTCACATTTGACCAATTAATTAATGGCTAAATTTATTTTAATATATTTTTTTCTACATTTAATGACATATTTATATATTTATTGAGTCATTTCTTTATTTATTCCTTTATTTTTGATTTTGCCAGGTTCCGTCCTCCATATTGTTGATCTAAACAAATCCACATTAAATCTACATTAAATCCAAAATGCAGTAATCACACATAGAACATCTTTGATTAACGTGGAGTTAAGACCAGAATCTGACTTATTGACATCTGTATTTACCATAATATATAATAATCATAGAAACAAATACTTTTGTGAAAAGCATATGAAATGCACCATCATGTTTTTAGGTGGCAAACAAGGTGGGGCAACAACTACTTTGGAAGGATGCAAAACCAGAACATTTACATTTACAATTTGACATAAGGCAAATTGGCTAACTGCGTGTCACATTTCCCGCACAGTTTACCACAGTTGATAATCCCACTGGGTGCACACCTGTTCTCCTCAACTGTACGCACCGTCAGTTAGGGTAGTCTGCCGTGAAAGCCCAATATGCCTTGTTGTCCTGCTGCTTTCATGTATCGGCAATCCTGTCAGAAAGATGCTTGAGATCCTGAAAGCCTGTTGTTGACCATGCATGCAGTAATAAGCATATCACCGGGGCGTGCACGAATAATCAATCTGAAAATAGAGCACGCAGCATACGAAATGGTGTGATTTTTCAGAGCACTCATGGGGTGAATTTCCTGCAACATCTACAAAGTTTAACATTAAAAAAAGATGGAAAACATAACTTTTAAAAGATTTTAAAGATATAACAGTGTATATCCAGTATCAACCCACAGGCAGCAGTGAGATCTAGCAGTTCCCTGAGACAGTAGCAGAGGTTAGGAGAGTGTTTCCCAGACAGATATGCAGCTCGGGTCAGAACAAAGCTGCCTGTAGTCCTGCAAGCATAACCCCCGGCCATGTCTGAAATCCCTCTGGACTACCTACCTGTGGAACCTGCTAACAAACACAGAGGATGAGTTAGAAAAACAAGACATAACTTGAAAGAAAGGTGGAATTACAGGTCTGCAGAGACTCACTGTGGAAAAGTTTACTGCATTTCAGCATCGTCATTGTTGACATCAAGTGCACATTTAGCTGGGGACACAACAACCTGACATCAGAGAACTAGCTGCGACGAAGGCCACCTGCCTCACGTCGCCTTCGTTTGGGGCGACAAGTTGCACCCGAACAAACCGCAAAGACTACAGTCGGTGGCCAGTTAGCACAGACGGTCTGCACCCGTGAGATGAAATAACTCTCCACAACAGCAGGTGGTGGTAGTCTGTATTTGTTGTTTAAAAAAGGAAACCTGAAGACCCTGGACTGCGAAAATACAGACAGTATACATATATACAAAGCGGCCTCTGCCAACCATTTTCACACCACTCTCACTCACCACATAGCTTCATTCCAGATGGCCATGTTGTTGTGAAAATATCCGTGTATTGGACTGATTAGATGAGATGAAGATGAAAAATGAGAAGAGCCTTCTGTGTTTATTCCTCTTGACTTTACTCGTTGGCTTGCTTTCCTCACGTCCGTTTCTCTTCTTGTGTACTGATTTGTTTAAGCTGAACAGCCAATCACAGTGAAAAACCTCCAACACAGGCAGACTAGAGCCAACAGCACGGGACACACCAGAAAAACTAGGCAGACGGACTCTCACCAACAACCTCAATCTATCCGATGGCCGACTGTCGGCTTGGTGTGTCAGGGCCTTTAGGGAAGTCCCCAAATAAGAATTTACATAGTTGAATCTGTTGCTCAAGTTTGGAAAAATATCAAAAACAACAAAATTATTGGCCGAGATACATGTGAGTATCGCTTAGCTGTTCAATGGACAGCGCTGTTTGTTGTGTGTAGGTGCAGCGCTGTCCGTAGTACTGAAACGGAGCGGAGATCAATCAATAGATAGACAGACGGACAGACCACGTAACTTAGTTTGGTTTCTTTTCCTGCTTAATTTTCATGGTTGTGAATAGAACTTCTAGAACTAGCATTCATAGACAGAAGGGAAACGACAGTGAACAGTCAGTGAGAGAGACAAAGAGATAGATGCAACCGGCAAACAGCATTTTATACCAGCCCGATGACACTAAATGGTGTATGAATGACATGATAATTCGCAAGTCATTTTCCATGCAATGAGAACGGCGTTCTTGCTTTTGGTGTGTCATGTGCACACCATGTAGTCTGTACTGACTGCAATGTAAACGCATCTGCGTGAATATGCGACGCTCAGAGCTAGTGATGTAGAATAAAAGGTGAGAAAGACTGCTTATGCAACCTGGTGTAACTCCCAACTTGTCAAATACCGCCGATTGGGCGGTGCCCCTTGGCATCAGAAATCGACGCAGTGAGGCACCCTTTAGCGACAGTATGTGAGGAACCAGGCTTTCAACTAACTCCGATGTAAACCCACCTATAGCGTTATTCGACGTTCAGAGTAAGCAACGTAGTATTAATAGCGTTGGAGTCTTTTAATGGCGGGCGGTAGGGGTGGTGGATGGATCAAACAAACACAAGACTTTCAACCAGGTGACCGGTGTTTGCGTCCCGCGTTAAACTAAAAGTAATGTTGACTTATTTTGTCACGTGACTCGTCGGTATTGTCGTTAGTCACGTGACTTGCTAGTCAGCTAAGCTAATGTCAACCATGACCATTTCCTAACCCTAAAAAAGTGGTTGTGTTGCCTAAACCTAACTTCCTGTGAAACCTGAAATTTATTTTGAAAGAACATATGTATGTACCGAGCGTATTATGACACGCCGTGCCTGGTCCGTCCAAAAGTAACGCAAGAAGGGTTCCCTGTGCGTCAGTCTCCAATTGTTTCCGTACATATTTGACTTAGTTTACGTACTTATTTTAAACCCAACCATGATGTTTTTCCTAAACCTAACTAAGTGGTTTTGTTGCTTAAACCTAACTGCGGCCGTTTCTGTAGTTTTGTGGTGTAGAATTGACACACAAGAATATGATTTCATTGTACGTGGAATGTCCTTGTAATGTCGAGCTATTTATAAGCCTTCCCATGAGATCGGGTTGATTTTTTAGGTGTTATGTGTCCCTGCCACTGTTTTTTGGGGTTAAAATAATCTGCTTTAAAATGCATAAAATGAAGGCATCACAACCTTTCTATTTCGCAGTTTGCCCAGCCTGAATAATCCAAATCCTTTTATCTCACATTAAATTATGTAGCTACTGCTCTCTGTACATTAGAGAGTTGCAAAGTTGGCCTCAAATCAGACACATTTAGATAAATTCTAACTAAAGTTAAAATGTTGACATAATGTTTCTACATTTCCCAAAGATGCATCTTTCAGGCAAATGGCACTGAGAGATAATGATAGAATAGAAACCCAATCAATAACTAATGATCCATCTCTATGCAGCAACATGAGCACTAATGAAACATTTTGCAAGATGCAATAACACAGTTTGTCTCTGTGAGGCGAAGAAATAAAGACATAAGGATATTAAGGCACAGGCTACAGCTCCATATGGCTGATGTTTAGTGCTGTTCTCCGCATCATTAGCCTGCAGCATTTAGCTACAGCAGGCATCTATACGGTCTATACATGTGGGTAATTAGTGCTGTGATATTTTCTTATTTCAAGACACCCTGTGCAGCATAGTCGACAGGATGAATGTATGTTTGGTTACATGTGTAGGCTGTATTTCTAATAAAAGAAGATCAGAAAACTCCCCCCTTCTTTTTACTTTCAGCAGTCCAGCGGTAGCATTAGAAAAGTCTTGGTGCATGCAGTAGTATCACTGAGGTGTACACAAATAATCAATCCAAAAAAAAGAGCGCTCGGAGTACAAAATGGTGTAATTTTCTAGAGCACTCATGGGGCCAATTTCCAGGAGCTAACATATCCCCTGCAGCATCTACAAAGATTTACATAACAAAAGATGGAAGAATAACTTTTAAAAACAAGATGGATATACGGTGGTGTACTGTATATCCATTGTCAGCCCACTAGCCACAGCAGTTCGCAAAATTGAATGTATTGATTTTTGTACATAGACACGAATTTCATAGTTTTTTCATGGTGGTCAGCACGAAATCAATTCGTATGTAATCCACTTAATTGCGGATATAAGTAAGTGTGTGTTGTGTAAGTATAGAGAGTTTCGAACGCCATATAGGGACAAGGTCGGGGTGAGATGGGTGGGTTAAAAATACACAGGACTTTCACCCAGGAGACCGGTGTTAGTGTCCCGTGTGAAACCACATGGATCAAAGTTGATTAATTTGTCACGTAACTTCTGTACCTAAGTTACAGCGCTTCCGGAGTTATTTTAACCCAAACCGCGATCTATTCCTAAACCTAACTAAGTAGTTTTGTTGCCTAAGCCTAACCAAGTCGATCTATTCCTGAACCTAACTAAGTATTGTGTTGCCTAAGCCTAACCAAGTTGATCTACTCCTAAACCTAACTAAGTAGTTTGTTGCCTAAGTCTAACCAAGTTGATCTATTCCTAAACCTAACTAAGTAGTTTTGTTGCCTAGGCCTAACCAAGTCGATCTATTCCTGAACCTAAGTAAATATTGTGTTGCCTAAGCCTAACCAAGTTGATCTATTCCTAAACCTAACTAAGTAGTTTTATTTTGAAAAGACTAGAGCAGAAATTAACACGTGTCACGTGTTGTTGGACATTCATAGGAAAACGCACAAAAAATACATTGAAAGTCGTGCTGAGCGTCATGAGAAAAAAAAGAGAAATTCGTGTCTATGTACACGAATAAAATAGATTAAATTTCATGACTATTTCACAAACTGCCGTGAGACTGTGTTGCAGAGAACTACCAGTCTCCTGAGACAGTAGCAGAGGTTAGGAGAATGTCTCCCAGACAGATATGCAGCTCGGGTCAGAATAAAGCTGCCTGTACTTCCTGTGTCCTGCAAGCGTACCCTCCGGCCGTGTCTGAAATCCCTCTGGACTACCTACCTGTGGAACCTGCTGACAAACACAGAGGATAAATTAGAGAAACAGGACATAACTTGGACCGGAAAGGTGGAATTACAGGTCTGAAGAGACTCACTGTGGAAAAGTTTACTGCATTTCGGTTGCGTCATTGTTGACATCAAGAGCACATAATTGCACTTTTACATAAAATGCCCCCCTGACATGCTTATTCATTCATTTTCTATACCTGCTAATTAGAGTTCAGGGTCACCGCTGGAGTTTATTCAAGCAAGCAACCGGACAGAGGACAGTGAAACATCCTGGACATGTAGAATAATGTTCTAGCCTTACCACCTGTATCTTTTTAAAAGGGACGGTAATCAAGATCTTTCCTGCTCTATAATTCTTTGATGAGGGTGATAAATGTGTTAATCAACATCGAGGTCTCAGCCAGATGACTAATAACTGGTGGATGAAAGAAACTAATGAGAAAAATTAGACTTAAGTGTTGTTATTGAACAGATTGTTATGACTTTGAACCTGCATGAATTGAAAGTTATCTTACAAACTTTTTGTGTGTGTTTTTAGAGAGAGTTAAAGAGATTTATTGGCAGAAATGGATTATAATAAAGTATGTTTTCTTTAGTGTATAATCACCTGAAACTAATATATATCGAACTGTTGTTTTGCCATAAGTATATTCACACAGAACATGAATATTATGCGGTGAAAAAAACATCCTAACTTTTTTTTTTTCCATAACAACGTTGATTTTTCTGAGCTTTCGCACAGCAAATAAAGGCATCAACCAATCACGTTGTGTGAGACGGGTTGAGTTGCGCCTACATTTATAAGGATTATAAAACAACAACACGGAGGCTCCATAGGCTGACCCTAAAGGCCTTTACTTTCCACTTTGCTACATGAGAACACACTACTTCCTGTATTTGCACTTGGATGTAAATGTGGAGTGTGTAATGGTCCTATATAAATGGAAAACAGAGGATACAGGCCTGCGAAAATGACAGCACATGAGTAAATTTCATAAAGCAGGTGGGACAGGAAAATAGTGTCGACATGGTTGTAACTTATACAGCCTGTGGACGTAGTCACCGTGACGTCGCCCATTGGTTTTTGGACAGCGATTTAGAAGCCTCGAGTTCGGCATTTTGGCCGTTGCCATCTTGTTTTTTTGCAACAACAAGTGACACGAGAGGGTGGAGCTAAGTACACTGAATAAGACAGCATGTTAAATGTTACAAATAACTTTCATGAACTGAAAACACACTGTGATAGGGTTAAAGTTATAAGACAGAAACACTGATAACAGCAGACCGGACAACACCGTGGTAGCAAAATGTCAATAACAAGGCACTTCCGCACTGGCTTCACTTTTCAAAACCGGAGGTTGCAACGCAGCCGATCAATATTTCCTGAATGAGAGGTCAGTTCCACCCCTCTCTTAACGTGGCAGGACATTGGAGAGTCTCACAGTTTTCTGCAAGGGTGGAACAATTAATGATTGGAAGAAAAATCTGGTCTGACTGCACCTTAAATTGTTTGTTCATATGCCAAAATGGCCTGTTGACATTTACAAGATAAGGGTCTCTAGTGAGTCCATCAGGAGAAAAGGCAAAAAAAAAGCATAAAGTTGTCATAGCAATGCAAATAGGATATGATACAAGATACCACCGCACGCATCACGTTTCCTACCAATAACCAACATTGGTTCCTTGACCAAACTTTACCTAATTTAGAAACATTACACAAAGGTGTGCCAAATCAAACAATAACCATAGGCTGTAGTCATGAATTTTTCATTTGTAACAATGTTGAATATGTAAATATCTAATATTTACAGTGTGCCTACACAAAGTTCAAAATATATGTAACAAGTGTGTGCGAGAGAAAAAACATGTATCCCCCAGTCTCTTTCATCAACTTCACTTGAACTCTGGAATCCAGCTGTTCATGGTTTCTTTCTGTCTCCAAGTCTGATATTAAATTATTGATTGACAGCACTAATGGCATCGCACATCTGCCTTTATTCTCCTTTTCTCAGAAACTAGCGGACACTGGTCCACGGCAACTGAGCGTTAATGGTGCATGCTGGGAAAACTGCGCAGGGCTGAAACCACAGGGGGCCGCGGGACATCGAGTGCCTTTAATGTGAAGTGTTATCCCCCAGCAGTCTACAGAGTATAGCGTGGTGTTGTGAATGTACTTGTGGTGTCTTTATGTTCTACAAAGCAACTTTTTCCTTCCTCCAGTTTTCAGCGATGCATAAAATATCGGAGTATTTTTAGATAACTTTTCTTCAAACTAAAAATAGCATGTCACATTTGGATTTTCTTGTACAGGCATAATGCTCTCAAGTAAAAGTTCAGCATTTCCTGGCAGAACTGGGACAAATGTAGAGGAAAGTATTATTTTGGCACACTGTGAGCAACCCGAGAAACTAAATTATTGCTACAGCGAGTGTGTGCTATTTACAGACATCCCAAAAAAAAAAATCACAAAAGCCCTGGAAGGCTCCTCTTAAATGATGCTACTTAGCTCTGCCAGCTAAGTCATTTATCAAAAGGTCAAACCAGACACTCATCGGAGGGCTGTTTAAGAAAATCAATTACAAATTAGCATATATTCGGTGCTGTTGAAGAAAACAATCGATTCCTCAATAAAGCAGTTGGAGAGGTCTCAAAATGGCAAATAAGAAGCACTAATGAGAGACGGATCTAAAAGTCAATGAGCTATCACTGGCTTAGTCTGTCCCTGTGTGTTTACGGATTAACCTGTAAGTAAACAGCACTGTGGGAATGGTGGAATATGAAAAGAAAATCTTGATCATTATCTTATGTTTAAGGTTTAATGAGATCATGTCGGATACGAATCATAAAATGGAATTGACTGCTCACAAAACCCTCCCCCGAAGACAGTGACTGTCATTCCCAACTTGTCACATATGGAAGTTTGGTCAGAACCCTTTTGGACCCTCAGGTTTACGCTATGTGGTTAGGTTTAGTAAAAGATTGTGGTTAAAAAAAGATTTGGGTTAAAATAACTGTTTGTTAAGTAACTTCAATTACGTAGCCTATGTTACTTGTATGGCGTAAGTTAAGTAGTTTACGCCAGTGATTCTCAAAGTCGGGCCCAGGGGTCCGCGGCACTCTGTCAAGGGATCCGCGAAACAATTTGCTATAAATTATAAAATTTTGCTGTATCATTAAAAAGTACATATCTACAGATGGGGACCATGTGTGCCAATAAAACAAGCATATTGTACCCATTACTACCACCCACGTTAGCTTTGAACCAATTGAAACCCTGAGCACTCTTAGCTTATTAGCAAGCAAACCAGCTGGCGAGAATGGAGAAATATTTTTGTCAGTCCATATAGTCAAGTGACACTAAGACCAAACTAGCTAAATTGTGAAAAATATGACAACGGTTATATCGAACGACACCGACGGGAGACCAAAATGCGTCATGTGTCTTCAGGTGCTAGTAAATGAAGCCATGAAGCCGGCCAAGCTAAAGCGACATCTGATTACAAAGCCCCCGGAAAATCAGGGCAAAACAAAGTGGTATTAACATGATTTAAATTTAAATCTGATTCTGTTATCCCTATGAAACAGGTCTGAAGTATTTAGGTTGAAAAGTTTTAGAATACAGATATTTCCAACGGCATGTAAGAGTACAAATGGTAGTAAGCATTATGCTTAATTGTGTTATGATTATGAGGGGTACTTGGAAAATGTTCTCCCCATCAAGGTGTCCCTGGCCCTAAAAAAAGTTTGAGAACCCCTTGTTTAGGCAATGAAACTACTTTGTTAGGTTTAGTAAAAGATTGTGGTTTGGGTTAAAATAACTATGTTTGTTACGTAACATTCAGTTACGTAGCCTATGTTACGTAAGTTAAGTACTTTATGCAACCTACGTATGGAGCTTAAATAAGTCAATTTTGACTTTTGGTTTCACACGGGACACGAACATCAGTCTCCTGTTTGAAAATCCTGTGTATGTTTGATCCATCCATCCACCCACGTCCTCCTCCCTACGCAGACGTTGTTGCTTTTAAATCTACGTCACCTGACTTCTGGACCACTTTCTCCAAGCGTCTAATACTGCCGCAGAGGGGTTTACATTGGAGTTACTTGAAAGCCCGGTGCATCTTGTACAGATGCTAAAGAGGGCCCTGTGTGTCGGTATGAGAAACCACGGGCTGTGACAAAATGTCGGTATTTGATGCCCCGGGAATGAGAACGGGCTGGTCAGGCAGGCCTGTGATGCTCTGGATTTCTCCACATGTTGAAGCAGTGTGAATGTTGCTCCAGTTGCTCCAATACTCTGCGATTAAAAGACTTTAGAGGGTGTTTTCTTTTTTTCCAGTCCAGTATACTAGTGCACAGTGTTGATAGCATTCACAGTTCTGTATCTTAATTAGATTTGGGAGAGTTTACACTCCAGCCAAATTGGTCATCTGAAACATGCTGCATTCACATGGATTCAGGCAGACGATAGACGGCAAATGGACAACACCTTCTGGACGGCAGGGGAAACAGTCCAATGGAATGGTAGTACGGTAAAACTAAACACACATGACGATATGTTGCTATGGTGATGTTGTATTGTTTACAAAGAATGAAATTAAATATATTAAATAACATTTTGTGTCTATTAATTAATGTAATTATTCTAGTAATGCATGTAGTTAGGAAATGCAGCTTTTCTCTTAAAATTCTATTGCAAACTTATAAACATTTTCCTTGTGTGAGGGAGCTATGTAACATCCGGTTCTAAATTCCATTGTGGAGAATGGCAAATATTTTTAATATTTTAACTTTGGACTGCAATGCTGTCTACCTGTAACCATTGTCAGTATTCTCTGCCAACCTCACATAATTTTACCATCCTGCTCTTGTCCTATTAAATGATTATTTGTTCCTACCGTTTGCCTGATTCCATGTGAATGCAGCACAACACCGTGTCTACGAGGGTTGACCCTGAATAGTTGACTATTCTTTCTAAGGAGCCTGATTAGACTGCAGCAGTGACAGAAAAATGTGGTCATGAAACAAAGGATCATTCCATTCAGGCTATATGGGG